>NC_061532.1:17557500-17847500 GCF_022379125.1 Scophthalmus maximus | reverse complement strand
GAGCGTCAGGTAAATGCCAGCGGTGATGAGTGTGGATGTGCGTTCAGTCGTTTCATCATTCAACATTTCAATTGCATCTGATAATGAAAAGTAAGTGGAGCTTTGGTGCGGGTCCATATTTAACCCTCGCAGGCGCCAACAGCCCGTCAACTAATGGCGGCGCGTCCAAAACGATATTCCCGAGGGACTCTTTAAAACCTTCAGAAGATGGAGAATATCAGTGGATATTTAAAAAATAATAAATAAATAGATCAAAGTGGATCAAATGATTTCTAACTAAGCGCCACATCAAGAGAGCGACGCCCTGATTCCACTGGCCTGAACAAACATGATACTTCAAGGTGGAAAAAACGGCTGCTGGGATAATTAAGAATGAAAAATAATTAACTTTCATTCACATCAAATATGAACGTGTCAAGACGTCGTCTGAAGGAGAAACAACATCCCTCTGCAGACCCGGACTGCTTCAGAGACACGACTTCAGCCTTTCAGGCGGTGTGTGTGTGCGCACGGCGACACGCGACAAAGAGCAGGGATCTGTCATATCTTATATATTCTGTATGCAGAGAAGAGTCTCAGGCTAAATCCATTCTTTTGCTCTGATTTGCCTAATCTTCACAGTTCCTGGTCGCAGGCGAGAGAATCGCAGCTCCGACGTCGCGTTGGGTTCCACAGTTTGTTGGGATTGTTTGATCAAAAGGCGACTGAGGACACAAACGTGAGACTTTAGGAGTTCACCGGCGAACCACCGCTGGATATTAGACTTCTAAATTCACAAGTGGTGTTGATCGCAACGGCCCCGTGACGGACGGGTGACAGGTCCGGGTCGTGCCCCGCCTCCCGCCCAATGTCAGCTGGGATTGGCTCCGACCTCCGTGACCCTCAAAAGATGAACAGTCACAGATGACGGATGGATGGAGGGTTTGATTGACGGATGTTCACCGTCACTCCTGCAAGATCGCAAGTCACTCTGGTTCTGTTGGACGTTGACGTGTTTGCCTAGAGACTGAAGGAACAGTAAATAAACTTCTTTACGGGGGGGGGGGGGGGGGAACTGTACTTGCTGTTACCGTGGTAACCATGTCTCCGTTTGGAAGTGAAGTCCAAAAAGGTCACGCTGCAGCTTTGACGGACACTACACTCGTCCTGCACTAGATAACTGGGGTTATGTATGAGACTGACGATTGGCCGGGCGCAGTGACTTCCTGGTTCCTGTTCGAAGCCGCATATTAGGCGATGATGGGGTGTCAGACTTCCCCTCCGACTCCATGAAGATAACGAATGAGCCCAAAAGGTGGAACTATTCCTTAAAGAGCTTGAGGTAGCAGCTCCTGCACGTCACTGTGAGTGTGTGCTGACGTCCGGTGTCTGCTCTCGAGTGGTTCAAATCAATAACAGATTTAAAAATGGATTCTGATATCATCCCCTTGTCAGTGTCATTATCATGATCTGCTGCTCAGCCCACACCACATGTCACACGGCTCACAACCTTTATCCCTTTTCCTTTGCCGCTGAAAAGTCCCTAATCGCTGCTCTTCCCTCCGAGTCTCACCTCTCTATCGCCGCCGTCATGCGGCGGTTTTAAAAGGCTGGATAATGGATTTGAAATGACATCCTGGAGCGGTGAACGGACGCGTGTGCACACGCTGATGTTATTAAGACCGGATGTTGGAGGTGCAGAGAGAGAGAGAGAGGGGAAACACACTCGACAGTGATGCGGGTGAATAGAGGGTCGCAGGAATGTTGAGTGAGTCAACGAGGTTTAAGTAGAAAGAGGGATGAGGAGGTTGGAAAAGAGAGCGATGAGGAGGAAGAGGAAACACGACGCAACGGCCGTTCTGTAATTAACCACGATCGTCTTATACGTTCAATCTGCTTTACGAAACAATAACAAAAGATTAAAATGAGTGGTTAAATGAAATTATCTGAATTGAATAATACAAAGTGGCATTTTATATAGTTATATAACTATATAATTATCTATAAAAATGATAAATGACAATATTTTAAATGCATATTTTTAAAGTCTCAATGTTGGAGAACCAGAAGCCGCCAGACAACTAGTGATTATATTAATAACCCATCAATTTGATTATTATTTAATAAAATTAATAAATAACAATTAAGTCCAGAAAACGCGAGGATTAATCAAATTAAAACTCTACCAGAGCCGGAAGAATTTTAAGATTTTTTTCAATTTTAAGAACATTTTAGAAACTGCAACCAAAGAATTGTTGGCATTTCTCTTGAAAAATGACTTGATGATCAACTTTGTATCAATTGACCTATCGGTTAATCAATATATCATCTCATCTGCTCATCTGGATTACAGTAGAATTAAAAAAATAAGTCAGTGGATGTTCAAGAAATTGTAGTGAAGGACAATTAATGTGCGATAATTGAGGACAAGGTTCCTGGACAAATAGTGAAAAAATAAGAAGTAATGAACACCTTTAAAATGTGACCGTGAGCCGGAGACAGAGCAGTGATTATGATGATGATGATGATGATGATGATGATGATGATGATGATGACAGGACGAACAAATTACGGTCGTTTTCTCTCAGAGATCGGCTCTTAAGAGCAACGTCGTGATCTGGACACGTTGTAATTTGCACGTCAGCTCGGGGAAAGAAAAAGGTGGAACGCAGTCGACATGCTTCGAGTGATTAATGCAAATTCCGTTAATGATTTCTGATATCAGCCTCGAGGTCCAGGTGAATATCAACCCAGAGGGTTTTCATCTTAATTACACTGTGTTCAGGAACGAAACGCACATCTGATAAACCTTTCCACTATACTTCTACAGTCCCAAGCTGTTGTTGCACTCGTGTCTGAAATACACCTTGAGATAATGCGAGTGAGCACTGACGGCACTTGGCTTGATTTGTTGAGGGTGTCTGACGCGTTCACGCCAACAGGAACATTATCTGGGGACGTTCTGTGGCGTCGGGGTAAAGAACGCAGACAATCGCCGGGAGTCTTCCGGAGATTCCCCGGGCCGAGCTCATCCCTGAACCCCACAGTTAGGTCTGAACTTCTCAGAGAAAGGAGCGGTCCGGACCCGTGGGGACGAAGTTGAGGTCACGCGTCCCCCAACGGGTTGTCGTGTGTTCAGTATTCAAGTCCCCACCGGGATATAAAAACGAGTACGCACACTCCCAGGGGTCTGGCGGGAAAACGTCCCGGGATGCGGTTGCATGTCTGAAAGCATTCATTCATTTTTGCATATGAATATAAAACACAAGAAGCAGAAGCATCATGAGAACCGCCCCCCCCCCCCCCCCAGTTCTTCTACCCACGCACTGGAATGATATTTACAATACAGGAGACTTACGTTGGCCCCACTGGCCACTGTTGGGGTTCAGGTAGTTGGGGTACAGCCCCTGAGGTTTGTCCAGGCGGTTCAGGACTTTGCGGATGTTCATTACCTAATAAAACCAAAGAAATGCATGAAGAAAAACACACAAAAACAAAACCACCGCAGCCTGGAAGAGTTTTACAAAACGTGTTGAGTCTCGCCCCGCGTTCTTCACCTTCTGAGCGAACTCTGGATTTCCAGAGAGTTTGCCGAGGTGCATGAACTCCAGGTGCAGGGTGCCGTACTCCGCCAGGATGCTGCTGCCGCCGGACGCCCACGGCCAGTTCCTGCCAATGCCACTGTGCAGAGAGGAGGAGACAGAGTTCTTCTGTTAGGGAAACATGGCGGCGAGGAGAAAAACTCAAGTTGGTGAGAGAGAGAGAGAGAGAGAGAGAGAGAGAGAGAGAGAAGGTGAAACACTGCATGTTGTTGGACGATGTTCCACCTCCTTGGACAGGTTCTCACCTGCGCACACTTTGAATCCATCCCTAATATAATCCACAAGTGGCCCGTGGACAATAAGACCAGAATACAGAATGAGTCACGTTAGAAAAAAAGCCATTCATCAGAAAAACCACAAAAACCTGCCCGTCCTGAAGTTAATCTTTAAAAAAAATAAATAATAATAATTGAAGAGAACTTTTGACAGTTTGCAAAAAAGAAAATGTGAATTACATTGCGTTTCCATCAACTGGTTAATATTTCCATTAACTAGACCAGTTTGGTCAGAAAAGTAAAGACTAAGAGGAGGAAGAAGAGGAAGTTTCCATCAACTTTCTCCAATGCGATACTGAAAATAGGTTGATGGAAACGTACAGTAGCTACTGACGGATCATTTCCAGATGTCTCTGGTGCTGACTTCATGTGACCACTCGTGATGAACACACATTAAGATTTTACTACGGCGTGGAACACACAGCAGGGCGTCTGCAGTGCGACGGGTGATAAACTGCAACACACACACACACACACACACACACACACAAACGAGAAGAAACAGTGGCGACTTCCAACAAATGAGAAAAAAGGGGGGGAGGAGGAGGAGGAGTGTGAGCCGAACACACACACACACACACACACACACACACACACACACACACACACACACACACACACACACACACACACACACACACACACACACACACACACACACACACACACACACACACACACACACACACACACACACACACACACGTCTCTTCAAAGAGGTGGAAGAACATACTAATTACCCCCCCCTTCAACCCATCACGCTGCACAAGCCATAATTTGTTTCCCATTACACCGTGGATTTAATCAAGTCCACCGAGCGCGGGGACGGTCGACCGCCGCCGCAGCATCGGGGCGGCGAGCGCCGAGACAAGCGCCCTGATTGAATTCAGCTCTGGACGGATGTGGAGAGCCTCACGATTACGACGCACAACAACATTCAAATGTAGGCATCGTCACATGGTGGATGTGTTTCAACATTCCGGGAACTTCCAGAGCGGCACAACATCATTTCTTCATCTCTGCCTCCTCCGCCTCCCCTCCAGTCGACTGTAGTCCTGATCTGTCTGTCCGTCTTTTCCAATCGCCCTAGTGATGAACGATAAATCTCCCCCATCTCCCCCCTGTCCGACCCAAATGCTTCCCGCTGCGAGAAGACACTAAATCCCCGCGTTAAGGGGAAGGAAACAAGGGAGAAAGCTGCAGCGTAAAGTAAAAGAGACGCGGACCAATGACGTGCAGATACACAGTATGATACTGGACACAGAGATGTGAGGTGTGTGCTTGAACTACTGCCCATCTGGGTGACGGAGCTTCAGAGAGACACACTGGAGACGCGTGGAGCGGACGGGAACGTCGTTGAAAACAAGGACGTTTAAAAACTAGGCGGACAGAAATACTTTGATTATGCAGAAGAATAAATAACACAGTCAGTGGATGAGGTTAATACCCTGAGGGATTCCGCTGCTACAGCTTCACTTGCTCCGGTACGACCTGTGGCTAATGTTATCAAATGTAATTGGCTTTTATTAGTCGACTCACTGCCCAACAGTTTGCGTAGACGTTCGTAATAAGGCTGTGACTTTTTAATTTGAAACTCAAAATTGTATTCGACGTGGTGGAAAAAATTTGAATATTTGATCAGTAATCATGTGCTGAATTGCACATTTACAGTCCAGTAGATTAAAGATATGAATGAATTGTCCCAAATTTAATATAAGAACAGGCAAAACCCCCCCCCCCACACTTATTTAAAAGAACTGAGTTTTGGTTTTTCCAGATTAGAAACACATAACAACACAAATGCCGCTTCAACTGGTTACAGTCGGCAGGTGATCTGAGAAGTCTGGACGGTTCATATATATATATATTACAATTATTGAAATGTACCTTCTAATCTAAACCACTTGGAAACAAGCCAGCCAGGTTGAAGGAACAGTCATAAGACCAAACTATCTGAGAAGCAAACTGCTATAAGTATAATTCTGGGCTCAACACTAACATGGGTGGTAATATTATTGGTAAAGAAAGATATATATATATCTTTCTAGATATATATATAAAGATACAGTATGTTTTAAAGACATTAAAAAGGCAACAGAAGCTCCAGGTTTGAGCGTATATTCCCCCAGAATACGGCTTTCATCACAATTTGCGCATGATATTTCTCCCGTTATGTTTTGTCGTGACCTCGGTTGGCTTAATTTTCACATCAGTAAAAAGGGTTCAAATCACAAAATGTCTTGTGGCGTCACGCTCTCTCTTGATGAAACGTTCTGCTAATGAACAACGCTTTTGTACCAAACAGGAGTAATCAAATTCAGCTGAGCGATTCTCTTTGCGAAGCCGAGCGGGAAGCGTTAATTAAATGTCACGGCGTCCTAGAACTGGAGGACTTTTTCAAGAGATTACATTTGGCATACGCCAAAGTATCAAAGCTCATATTGAACTTTCATTACGAAATCAGGAGATCATCCACCTCTGATAGAAGAGATATGATGCAGTTTGTTTGACTAGTGCGAGTCCAGCCCACATTTCATCCCCTTACATAACTTTTACCACGGAGATATGAAATCAGGTCGTTCTCTCATTAGTATTTACTTTATTTTGAATATCATAGGCAGTTGGGGGTCATTTTTAAACCTCAACTTTTAACCCAACAAGGGGAAGAAGTCCTAAGGACCGTTTCCAAGGTCAAACTACACTTTCAGTCTCTACAATTATCAAACTTATCCGAACGAAAACAAGTTGTGAAAGCTAACACGCCTCAGCGCGTTGAGGTACTTGAGCAAGTTGCTCAACTCTTTGGCATCTGGGTTATTACTTCCTACACATCTCTGTCATTGCTGGACAACTCGGCATTTCGGCAACTTTATTTTCCTTGTAGAAATGTTCATCGCAATATTCCGACATCATGCAATTTGCTCTGCATAATGCTGCCCTGCTCATGAGCCAAGAGATTAAATAAAAAACGGCTAGAATAGTCCATCCAACAAATATGGATACACATCCCCGACCTATAGTCATTATAGATCAATGCCTACCGTGAATCACGACATATTCCAGACCTTCAAGTGTCCTGTCTATCTGTTTTTAGTTATTCAACCCGTTCACACCAATCTCCTGGCCAGCTCTGAAATGACAAATAGTAGCTCGGTGGTCTTTTACCCGCCGCTCCAGTCTGCAGCGTCAAACACTCTGTGGTACCAAGCAGTAACGTGGAAATCAGAAAAGACATCTCCATAGACGAACAAGTCACACAATGTGTCCTCTTCAGGCTCCTCTAGTGTTATGTTAGGAAGCACTCGCCCCCAATTCATCGGCACTCCGCGGTTGGATGAAGCCTATAATTTGGCTCAATTCACTCTTTTCTTCTTCGTCTTACTCCCAAGCCTTTTCACTGTCCTCCCCCTCCTCGTCCATGCCGTGACCTCGCTTTCCCCCCGGGTTTTTCTTCTCCCCTCAGTATCTCTTCCTCTCTGTCTGAAAATCTATTGCGCTCCTCCTCCAGGGCGCAGAGCAAATGTGAATCGCAATAGATTCACAGTTAGCAACTTAATTAGAGGCTTTAAATCATGGGTGCCTTCCACTGCCTGAGGTTACTGCCGAGGAGAGCTGCACTCGGAATGAGTGTGTGCTTTAAGAAAAATATATCTTTGGATACCCTGGATGCTCGACTTTTCTTTTGTTGTTAAAAAGTGCCTCAGGTCAATGAGACTGTGTTACTACCAATAGCAGGATTGTGCATCTCATGTATGCATGTGTGTGTACTTAGGAACATCTCACGTATGAGGAAGGGGTGGAGAACCTCGGGACAGTCTGATCTGTCCTACGAGGAAATTCGTAAAAGCAAAAACGAAACCCAGAAATTAAGAACATAACAACAACAAAGTCCGTCAGGTCAACACGCACGTAGCTCATACATGTCATCATTGAGATGACAGTGAAGAAAGAAAAGTAGATGCCAAATGTGGCGCTTTCCAGGACAAATGGACAAATATCTTAATATTCTTTTTGTTTAAGTAACAGGTGAGTCAGCATTTCAAGTTTGCAGGGGAATTGCGACCGCAATTATTAGAAAAGCCAAGTCTCAAGTGGACAAATCTTTAGAACCTGAGAACCTGAACCATAAAAATATTTAGCATTTTTTTTCCTTGCAAATGACTTGAATGATCAGATTTCTAATAGATGCAGATGCATTTGTTGCTAAGCGAGGGATTGACTAATCTTTGCAGTCCTGAATAGTGTTTATATTAGGACAGAAATCTGTCATCATAGATCGAAAAATGTGGGCTTTATGTGAGAGATGGCAAATGTGGCGGGGAAACTTTATTTTGGAACAATCGTCAGTCTACTGGCACAAAATTGGGAGTTCACATGAACATGCACCGCTAAGACGTCGTCGTCAAGACGAGTCATAAGTTTGGTTGCTGTAACCAACGTTAAGTCCAAGACTGGTCTTAACTAAGACGATCTTTTGATCATGATGTTATCATTCCACATTCTTATGCTGCTATGCTGACGACACCCTGTTCTCTAATACAGAAGTTTAAGTGAATGTCTCTCTGTTCATCGCCACTAAATGAAAATACAAGCCTGATATCATATTGTTGTCACTGTTTGCCAATCATCATCATCACAATGTTCCTACCACATCTAGAATAAAAAAACAACAGATGTAAGGTAGAGTGGCTCTTTGCAGGTTCACAGTGCGACAGCCTCTCCGGGCTGTGCCAATGGAGCCGGTCCCCCGTCCGGGCCTATAAATCAAACTACGAGAGCCAAGAGCTCGGAATTGATTGTTTTGGCCTTGGGGATTTGTAGCTGAATGAGCAAATCTGCCCAAAGGTGACATTTATTTCTTCTACTTTTTCTTCTGCGAGACAAAGAAAAGAGAGCAAAGGCAAAAAAAAGAGAAATAAGCCTGGACCTTGAAGCACCATTAAGATAATGATATTACTTTGAGCAGCAGTTTGGCTGGGGGCCGATATTTTCTTTGAGTCTGAGGTGAGTAATAGTACCTGTTGGTGGGACAGTTAACTTGGATGTGTGAGCTGTATATACAGTATGATGAATATGAAGCTACTAAATTCTCCGGGACAGCAGAGCCAATAAGAGACGGAAAATAAATCCAGCTTTAAGAAAAAAAAGTGCCAAACCTTGCTGATACACATTTGATTGATATCTACGACTTAACATTCAAAATCATTTCTTTTTCGAATTTGTTGTCCTAGGAAGAATATCTCCGCGGGGTGTTTGTGACTAGAAATTTTGTGAGTGTTTCTCCAACCCTTTGTTTCCATTTACGGAGACAAAATGAGATGTGTACATCTCGTGTGTGTGTGTGTGTGTGTGTGTGTGTGTGTGTGTGTAAGTTTGCATGACACAATCACCACCATGATGCATGTAGCGAGGAATGAACGGTTCATTTCACTCTCTCTCACACACACACACACACACACACACACACACACACACACACACACACACACACACACACACACACACACACACACACACACACACACACACACACACACACACACACACACACACACACACACACACACACACACGACAGTCTCATCCCATTAAGCCCAGTCAGTATGCAGTGTGCTGTGGGAGTGATTTGCAAGAGCTTTATCGGTCTGAATGTTAATAGCAGAGTTATGGGACGTACTGGCCTAAGCAGATAACGACTGGCTGATGGTGTGTGTGTGTGTGTGTGTGTGTGTGTGTGTGTATTGCTGTGTGAAAAAGTGAGGGAGAAAGAACGTGTCAGAGGACACATTGGAAGATATTGGTTGGTAGAGTGAGGCCCCTGTGGAAGCACAGCATCTTAATTCCGTAGGAAGCCAAACATGGACAACTTTATTTTACAACAATTTGGTATACCCATTATTTACTCTTATTTGGAGCAATTACATAAGGTTAAAAAAATGTTTTATTTACACACGTGTCAACAACCTTTGTATAAATTAGATGGGGTGAAACAAATCCTATGTTTGGAATATGTGAAAGTATCATATTGTAGTTATTGCTGGACTTTGTGACAACTCTTTCCTTGTCCGGTTTACACTGTCATTATTCATCAATTACTGAAGTAGAAGACGTTTAAGCAAAATTTTTGTCCCCCTAATGTAAATTTAAAACTGACAAGGAACAAGGAACTTTTGTCTGATGGATTTTCATTTTCCTCAGAGACGCAGTTCTGTGCCTCCGCAATTCTTTTCCTGTAATGATCGAAGGGACACGAGTCTATTCGCTGGGCTGCAGTGCCACCAGATTCGCTCTGGTGGCGTCCCCGTCTGTAGCCGATCGATTCGGCAAATCAGATCTGAGCAGCATTTTTTCTGCTCAGTTAGTGGCAATCAATGGCTTTATACACACCAGGCCACGGGAAGTGAGGGAGAGCGGAGGAGAGCGAGGACTTATTAGTGCAAAAGTTTCATCAAACTTCTTAAAATTAGAGCCCTGAATTTTTTCGCATCACATGCAACAACATTCCGCGACTCCAGGAGAGTCCAAGAATTCCAGGACCAGAGTGAAATCTTGTCGAAAGTAAAGTCAACTTCTCAATCTCATGTAAGTTTATGTTTAACATGAATATATGAGATGTTCAAAAGTACTTGGCCTGCGCTGTTTTAATGATTATATAAAAAGGAACATAGCAGTTGCTGAAAATCGTGTTTTTCGCTGACCTCTAGTGGTTGAACCTGTCGCCTCTTGGTGCCACCGCTTCGCCTGAAGGCTCCAGAAAGGTTCCTGCTCTGGTGAACGCATCTGACTCCGACAATCTCCTGCTGGCTTCTTCACATGAGAGCAGCGAACTCCGGAAAATGTCCGGCCCAAATTTTTCCACAGCCCAATTTCCTGTCTGAAAACAGCCATGCACTTTTCAGCCTGGCGTTGAGTTCCTCTTTAAAGATCCAGTAGGCAATGAACAACCAGACTTAATGGGTTGACAATCACCACATGGGACATTTGGTTTCCATGACACTCAGCAACCAGTTTGCAGTGGAACCATCTGGATCACAGGCAGAACTCCAAACCAGCAGATGAGATTGTGCTCTACAAAATTCACTATTTGTTTAACACGGCCCTAACGTTGTCTGAAATAAACCCAGCAAGTGAGCGAACCAGGTTTAACTCGCTTGTCGCAGCCGGTGACGCGTTGCAAACCGTGTCCTGGTTTCTTGTTGGCCGCTCTCCAAAAGAGCGCCGAGAGGGAATCGAAGAGAACGGGGCCGAGGAGCGGGGACGACCTGCAGTACGAGGTCCCGGAGCAGAAGGCAGATACTGGGTCGATCACGGTACGATGGATGGAGGGAGGAGGGACGGAGAGGGAATACGTGGGGAGTGGGTCATGAAAAAAAGAAATGAAGGAATTTGTTTGAAGATCAATTGGGGCTGAAGGGGAAGATGATAATTGGGCCTGGTTTGGTGTGTTTCGCTGATTTATGCCTCTTCAATCTGGGTCAAGGTTATGTAGCTAAGTCTAACAGCTCCTAAATACACTGCTTCAGAAGCTCTCCACAGATGTTTTCTTCTCAACCACTCACTAACGAAACACTCTTGATCTGTTTGTCTCGGCCTCCCCTGCACCGAGTGAATGAAACATATTCAAAGAGGGGAACGGTTTGGAAAGAAAGAAAGAAAGAGTGTTTGATTAGACTGCCATCAGGTCATTCAACCACTTTCTGATTTCCGAGCTGCACGTTCACAGGTTTACGCAGTGTTTTAGTTAACGGTCATCAACAAGTTTCAGAGAGTTCTGGAACATGTCGGGACATTTGGCGTTCCCGCAGCCATAAGGAACCGTCTTCAGAGACGAGGAGGAGGAGGAGAAGAAGAAGAAGAAGGGCTCCTGCAACAGGCGGTCTGGTCCCCACAGAGTCGGTCAGGGATCACATGAAAAGCCAGATGTGTGTGTGTGTGTGTGTGTGTGTGTGTGTGTGAGAGCCTTCAAGCCGTCATAGCTCAGTCTATGATGGCTTGTCTCGCAGGTGAAGTCTGCGTCATCATCACCACCAATCAGCTCGAGCCTCCAGGGGGTGGGTCGCACACGCACACACACACACACACACACACACACGACACACACGCGACACACACACGGGAAGGGCAGAGTCTTTTCACCCATACAGTCAGAGAGAAAATTAATTGGTCACAGCGTGTTTATCGTCATGACAACCTGCCTTTTAATTAACGCCGGCGTTGTGTCTCCCTCTCCGGGGCGAGAGAGATACAAAGACGACGATGAGTGACGGACAGAGGAACCGGAGGAGAACAGGGTGACCGACCCCTCACAGGCAGATGCGTTCATAATTACGTGAACAAATATACAATAACCTCTTAAATCCACAGTTTGATGTTTGTGTTTTTATAATAACAAATGTATTTTGTTGATCGTTCACCATTATTGTGCAACGACTCCAAAGCTTCCATTTCATAAACAGATGGATTTATTTTACATTTTAACACTTTAGTACAAAATGATTGTCAATCAAATGTCCAGTGGCAGAGGATTTTGACCAAAACTAGTTTTATATTTCCTATAATGTGTGTGTGTGTGTGTGTCGTGTCAATCCCAGGCACGACAACCCTCTGACAGTGTGTTAATAAAGGTGGAAAAATCTCTTCTGTCTGACAAGTCGCCGCTCTCCCACGGTAAAAATCTAAAACATCTCCGCTCCGTGTGTGTGTGTGTGTGTGTGAGTGAAATTGACAGAGCGTGTGTTTGCCAAACCCCACGTCAAGCGTCAAGCTCTCAAACACCACTGCTGTGGACCGCTGCGTGTGTGTGTGTGTGTGTGTGTGTGTGTGTGTGTGTGTGTGTGTGTGTGTGTGTGTGCGTTCTACCTCTTGAGGTTGAGCAGAGCCCAGGGGATGCCGGTGGGGGTTTTGAAGGCTGGCAGCAGCTTTTCACCCAGCTCCACAGCCTTCCTACGAAAAACCTAAGGAATAAACAAAGAAAGACAGGGACGTTCATTGTAATCCATTCAAGTCCAATGTGAATAACATTCGAACTCTAATCAGAGTTAAAGGACGACAACAAGGAAAAATCTGAAAATGTTCCCCCGTCCTCCCCTCTCTCCCGTCTCCTTCACTTTGTCCTTGCAATCTTTTACCTACACCATCTTTTCCCCCCGTCTGCCTTGTTGTTGCTCGCAGCAACGACACATTGAAGATTTCCTTCTGTAATTCCAGGGAAATTACAGCCACTCTTTGTCCCATTAAGCCCTTTGAAATGTCACTGACAGTGTAGGGGGGGGAAAAAAAAAGAAATTATAAAGATTCTCTCGAGTAAAAAAACTATTCCCACTGGAAAGTGGCTTAAAAGCTCAAAATAATGATGTGATGAGATGCTAATGTCGGAGCTGAAAGGAGAAACACGTAATGGGAAGAGTTTTGATCGGTTTATAACTATGACAAAGTGGATTTAGAGTTATTTCAACAGAAAGAATAAACAAAGGAGTCTGGAAGAATGGACCTGGATCTGACGGAGCGCCTATGGTTGTAGAAACACACGCAGAACATGGTTTGTACATTCAGGGTCTTCCTGCATCTGTTCACAGACTGAGATACACAACCATGTCTCTATTGATGCTGCGAAAAAAGACAAAGACAAAGTTGGAAGCCAAACCTAAGCCTAGACTTGACAGGAAAACACAAAGTGCCTCCAAACAGCAGCGAGTCAGCGAACACGAACACGTGATGTGAACTGACCTCAGCTGCAACCATTCATTATGTTTGGTCCATAAAACGTCATGAAATGATGAAAAATGCCGATCGTTTCTCCCAAACACCCCGAGACGATGTTTTGTTTTGTCCACACACCAAAGATATTCAGTTTTACTGTCACGGAGGAGCAAAGGAACCAGAAAATATCAGAGAATTCCGGCACTCGGGTCTCATTGGTGCGGCTGCGAACGACGTCATGGATGTTCAACCTGAAAACAAACTCCCACCTGGATCGGCTTAAAAAAACAAGCTCAGCGACGAGGTTCTATAAAAGTGGATTCCCGCCGACATGACGTTCACCTGAACGGAAGCAAACATGACATTTGAATTGAATGTGCTGCAAAGTCGAGTGGATGTCTCTGAGCCTCCGGACAGCTTCCGCAGCCGAGGGCCGACGGCGTCTCGTCAGGCGTCGGGAGTTTTTCTGGCACTGAAAGTGAAGCACTTCCACGTTTGGCTCCGGGCACGAGTTTAGTCGAGCAGTTTAAGATGGAATATGGGAACTGGCCCAAGATGAGGTGAACTGCTCCGCACTGCTGCCGGGGTTTACAGGTTAACACCCCCATCACTGTTGATGTAGTCAAGGAAGGCACTGATTAGGGTCATTATGGAAAAATCATCATTTTTAATTTGATGAACACTTTGATCCACAGGCTGGTTCTCGAGTCTGAGGAGGCCCGGAGCGCTGGACTCGTCAAAAGAGACTTCATGCACCAGAACTTTTCTACGCTGGAACGACAAACAGTATTTGCTGAAATAGAGATGGACGACGTGATTGCTCTGGCTCCATACGACGTCAAAAGAACAAGATGGCGGCGCCCGTAGCCAGGCTATTTCGGCTAAATGCGTCGTCCATCTTTATACGTTGTGTCGACGTAGGAAGTTTTAAGGCTGGGGCAAGTATCAACCCCCCGTGTCGTTTTGAAGCTTGGAGCTTTGGACTTCGACCAGCGCCATGTAGTTGTTAAACCAGACGCAGGAGCCGGGTGGTGGGTCGTCCACCGCACGCCCACCTACACCTGCAACCATGCACCGATTGGACAGACCAGCTGTCAATCACGCTGTATCCACATTACAGTGCTCGACTTGAAACTGAACTCATCAGGAATACGTCGACTGACGTTATAGGTCAAGTGAGAAGTAGAGTCACTTTCTCATAGAAACAAACTCATTCTTGCGACCAGCGGAGTCGCCCTCTGCTGGTGATTCCAGAGAATAACAGGCTCCGGGCACTTCCACATTGGCTTCATTTCCCAGACCCGGTGACTGCGTCCATTTTTTATATACAGTAAAATTGGCTGAATTGACATTTGCACTCTTTCTCTTTCCGTGTAGTGACATCTTTCATATGCCCACAACACACTCAGTAGCAGAACACAATGTCAGAGAGCCGGCAGCTCAGTTCCCAGGGGGGACGTACCACTCAGCAGGGTGTGAGACAGAGGCGGCGGCGGGGGTGGGTTGTGAAGAAGACAGAAAAGCTCAAGAGGCAACTTGTCACGACAGCGTGGCAACTCCACAGCTTCTCCTTGAGAAGTAAAGGGCAGGAAGAGGTCCGAGTGGGTTGACGGAGGAAGAGCGGGAACAGAGAGGTGTAGCTCCCGTGCTGGACGGATAACAGTGGGCCATCTATTGATCTCACCCAATCACAGGCTCAATCAGGGAAAATGCGGCCCTACTAGAAAAACACTGTTGCGCTGCGTCGCCTCAGACTACAAGTCCTTCACCTCGGAGGACGGTAAATGATGGACGGGGGCAATCTGCTTCACACTTTGCAAAAGTCTGAGGGACAAGGAGGGTGTTGGCTCTTCAAAGGCTTGCGGTGGAGTTGGAATTATTCCAGGTGAATGTTAATGTTTCGTATTTGCTGGATGTATAGAGAAGCAACTGGCATGATATCACCTTGTGTTACACGGTGAGGGCACATCATTATTGTGTTCATAGAACGAGCACGCTAGGTAACGGAGACACCGGCAGATGTAGAAGTCATTATATCACAAAGGAATATTTCTTTTTAAACTTGGAAGAAACTTGGTGGCATTGTTGACACCAAATTACCCGCACTGTAAGTGTGAGAGTGTGTGTGTGTGTGTGTGTGTGTGTGTGTGTGTGTGTGTGTGTGTGTGTGATCATGTCGTAACAAGGCGTCGGATCCCTGTGATTAATGTCTTTAATAATGCCAGGAGGACACAGAGGGGAAGAATAAAAGCACTCGCAGGGACGCAGAGGCGAACAAATTAAACACACCCACTGTCCGAGGCCGTCAAGCAAACTGCCAACAAGCTGTAATAAGGAACTGAATTATACAGTTACTCGGGAACACACACACTTATTATGTACTGATACTGTTCAAGGATTTCACTGGAACACGGAGGTGATTTGATTTTGATTTCTCGCCTCTAAAGGTGTAAAGAAGTCGCTATTAAAGAAAAATAAACCTTCTCCTAAGACTATTAAAAAACATATTTCCTTTATTTTCTTTAAAAATAAAAGTCAGGTGACACTTTCACTTTCAGTAAAACGTTAACCTTTTCCTCAACATTTCCAACTATTTTTCACGCTTTGTGTGGTGTCGTTGTCAAGACAACATTTGAAATATTGTTCCAGCATCAGCATCCGAGTTCAAGTTTCCTCGGCATCTGCCAAACTACGATTTATTTCGATTGATTATTAATGTACAATTTGATTGAACGCCAAACGAGTTGTCACGGATTAAGCCCACTGCTATATTGTTATTGAGGCCAAAACAAGAGCCGACACCTGCGGTGCGTTCCGCGAGCGGAGACTTCGCTCTTGGTGAGCGGAGAAAATGAAGTTTGACGGCGAACTCGCCGTGTGTCTTCCAGCCCGGCGAGGAGAACAGCTGCTGATGCTACTGTTAGCGATGTAGGGTTCACGAGGCACCTTTTAAGAGCTCAGATTCCCCGAAGACATCCGAGTTTTATTGTTACTACAGGAAGCAGAATTACGGATCTTGCGCTCAGAGCGCAGATACGGTAAAGGGAGGGTTCACCTTGTAAAGACACAGACTAACCCCAAAAGAAACAACAAAATGAGTCACAAAGAGACAAAAGACGCAGGAGGAACGTTTGCTCTACTTTGCGTTTGCCCTCCTCAAAGTCATTTTTAATCCACAGAACGAAAATAAACTTTGTGTTTTTAGAGCGAGGGAGAAATGGCAAAGGGAGGAGGGAAGGAGAAACAAGCCCACAGAAGGAGCCCATCTAGGTCGAGTCCATGCATCCGTCAACCACCAGGGAGTTCGGACCTTTACAACCCTGTTTTCCTTTGGGTGTAAATCGTGTGTTTAAGACATTTGGCCAGCTCTGTCGTCTTTGTCTGTGGCATTTCCAAGGGCGGTATTTTTGGTTTGAGGGTCTGACCCCAAAATTTAGGATTAGAAGGTTCCGTTCAGATCAGAGAGAGTAAGAGGCGGCAGGAACTATTTCAGTGGGACGATTTAACCACTCGTGCAGAGAATCCAGTTTCTCCAGCACCACGACCGCCACTTCATCGACATGCAACGCTTAAATCTTCCTCCACGTGACACCGGCCCGCTATGGTCCCGGTTCGCCTCTCCGGAGGCTTTGCGAGTCACTTATTTGTAGGAAAAAAAATCACTAAATGGAGTAAAGCGAGGCAGGTTGAGGGCAAACGCCAGTACATCGGGTGAGTCAATACACCTTTTACTTGGGCGCAGAATTTCCCCACAGGGCGTAGGGGCTGGTTCTCGCCACGGTCGACAATGGGACGAGGCCAACTGGCCGTGAAAAGGGCAACACGACACAGGCGTCGTCCGTAGCACATCTTTTGTCTTCCGCAGCAACAAGGAGTCAAATTTGGGAAACGGTAGAGGCAGAATCAGGAAGCGCTGAAACGCCCCAAATGTAAAATACATTGCAGACCGTGACAACTTTGTACCATGTTCCTGAACGGTGTCGATCTATAGCCTACGGAAATATACTGTGCCGATATGTTTTTGAAAAAAAATAAATAACCTGGAATCCATCAGACCTGACCTCCACAGGCTTTTGAAAGCTTGGGTCCTGGAGAAACGTCGGCCCGTCGCTCCAGCCAGCCAGACTGAAAATACAGCTGCCGCCCGTGTAAGTAATTACACAGATGTGGGAACAGCGCAGCGTCAATAAAAGGCATCACAGCAGAGCAAACAGCAAACAGCAGACTAATTATTACACAGGTCGGCGAACAAATCCCCGGTGTTTCCCAATTATCTAGACAGATTAAAATGGAATGGAGGAAATAAAATGAAATCTTTATGAAAAATCTTCCTTTGTGGCTATAAACTCCCTGCACACTGAGTAAGAAAAACTTTCATGCTTTCCACTGTTGTCAATTCCAAATGACTGTTTTCAATAAATGGCTTAAAAAAAATGATGCGTCTCAAAGCTCTCGCCAATTTTTTTCTGGAGCTTTATTTGAATTTTCTTACCCTGTTTGCTCCGTCATCATGTCGGTGTGGGTGTCCACCATTCTGAGAAGCTTTCGGGGTCTTCTCATCCATGTCGGCTTAAAATTTAAGCTGGACAGTTGTTTCTTTACTTTGCAAATAACAGTTTTGAAAGTCAAATATTACGCTAGTCCAGATAAGAGTCAAATATGAGTTCAAGCGGCAATTGCTGCGGGAACTCGGAAAAATTTGCACACGCATCAGGACGAGTGAAAAATTTGATATATTTGATATTTGAGGGGTCTCGGGCATGGGCGCGTCAAAATAACTCAATAAAGCCGCTTACCACATTCCCCCTCACTTCACATTTGATGTATTTGGTTGGCACGGGTATCACATCAAGACCTACTATTGCCGTTACCTCCGACCAACAGGAAGTCGGCCATTTTGATTTTAGTGAGCAAACTTGGTGCATTTTGGACATTTTCAAACATCATACTTGAACCAACTCCTCCGACAGACTTCACACTAGTTATCTAGATGTCATTTTGAAGGGGAAAATAAAGCAAAACTGAATCTTCATTCTGGAGTTTGGACTGTTGATCAGATGAAACAAGACGTCCGATGGTGTCACCTTGGACTCTGGGAAACAGCGGTGGCTCTTTCTCACTATTTTTAGATCAAACCACTACTCACTAGTTGAGGAAATTAAATCATCCAAAGGCTATTGTTTGTTGCAGCCCTGCATTGTTCGGTGGACTCGCTCCTTTCCAAGGTCAACAATGAGCTGCCGATGTTTGCTCAATGTTCTCAACGCCCCCCTGGACGCCGTCCGGGCGGCGCGGCTGCTGACCGAATGTTACTGCAGCTGAGAGGAAAGATTGTGAAATGAGAAACAGAAATAAGGCCAAGGAGGTGGAGAGGACTTTTCCTTTTTTAGGGTGAGAGTGTTTGGAGTGTGGAATTAAACTGGTGAGGTTTAGACAGCGGTGCTGGAACTGGAAGGTCCTCACGAGGATTCCTAACATTTTAAGTACGTGGTTGTGTGTGTTCAGCCAATCAGGTCTCCACCTACACGTGTCTATACACTGGCAGTGAGTGTGTGTGTGTGTGTGTGTGTGTGTGTGTGTGTGTGTGTGTGTGTGTGTGTGTACGATTACGTGTTGCCGCCTGCCGAGAGTCTCTTGGACAGCTTCCTAACTAAGATGAATCACCCAGCCAGGCCTCTGGGTGACCAGCAGGCCTTGTGAGACATGTGGCCCAGATTACAGCAGTGTCTGTGGGGACGGAGTGAGACACGCGAGCCCGACACCACCACCATCACCATCATCGCCGCCGGCCTTCTCCTCCCTCCCGGACCCTGACACGAAGGGCCCTCCTCTCCTTCCCCTCATCCACTCACCCTCATTTTAATGACATCAACCTGATTTATCCTCTCTCTTCCGTTTTCTCTCAACTTCTCCTTTCCTATCCATGGAACGCTCTCCGCTCCATCACATTCTGCATTTCTTAATTTCCTTTTTTTGGGGGTCTCTAATTAATCTTTTTGCCACTTCCTTTGCTTGGGCACACACAAAACAAATTAGGAAATCCGTTCATGAGATATTCAAGCAGTTGTGTTGACATGGGAAGTCCACCATCAGCCTACACTGAGGATGTTTTTTCTTTTTGAGCCACATGAGAGAACAGAAACCGGCTTGACCTATTGTGACCTTATAGGTTGGAATGGTGGATGTGACAGCAGAGCGATCGCAGAGGAACATTAATAAGAATGCTTTTTTTTCCCCATGAGGTCTCCTGAATAATGGAAAAGGCCAAAAAATAAAACATCTTAAATCATTAGAAACGCTTGATATTAAACCCAGCGCAGTGGCTGTCAGGCTGCCTCGTTCATTTATTGGGTTTATATTTCAAGAGCGCAGTCGCGATCGTGTCCAGTGATCCATTATGTTCTAATTGTGGTGGCGTCCACTAAAGAGTCCCTGCAACGTGAATGAATGGATCCGAACGACGAGCGAAGACTAAATGTGGAATGGAGGGCGAGTGAGTGGACGGCGGTCGAAGCGCCGAGGCCGAGCGAGGCTGCTGTCCTGACAGCTGCACACACACACACACACACACACACACACACACACACACACACACACACACACACACACACACACACACACACACACACACACACACACACACACACACACACACACACACACACACACACACACACACACACACACACACACACAGCGCTCTGAGGAGGTGACAGCTTTCGGTGGTTAAGAAGCCTGCTGTTGTGTGAATGGTTGCTCTTGTGCGCCTCTCCACTCTCTGTCAGAGACTCTCTCTCTCTCTCTCTCTCTCTCTCTCTCTCTCTCTCTGGGTGTAATAACGGGCTCCGGGGAGAGAAGACACAGGATGAAGGGCGGCAGAAGAATAGACATCAGACTAGAGGAGAGAAATTAGGAATAATTTAGGCAAAGCGAGAGGCTGGGGAGCAGACCAGAGGAAGAGAAGAGAGGAGAGAATAGGGAGTGATAGAAGAAAGGAAAAAGAAAGGACAGATGGAGAGATGAGAAAGAAGGTGAGGGAAACAAAGAGGAGTCAGGAAAGGAAGTCAGGAGAGAAGAGGGAAATGAAGGGGAGAGGAGAGAGAAGGAAGAGGAAATAGGACAGGGAAATTGGAGAGATGACGAAAGGAGACAAAGAAAAGAAAAGACAAGGGAAAAGGAAAGTTTGGAGAAAAGGGGAAAGTAGAGACAGAAAAGGAAATAGAAAACAGGAGAGAGAAAATGAAGGAGACAGAAAAGAAAAGGAGAGGAAGGGAAATGAAAAGAGAGAAGAGGAAAGGAAGAGAGGGAAGGAAAGGAAGGGGAGAGGAAACAGGAAAAGAGGAGCAAAGGACAACATGAAAGATGAAAAGAGAGACAGACAAGAAGAGAGGATAGAAAGAGGAGGAGAGGAGAAATGAGGAAAAGAAAGACAGGAGAGGATGTCCAACACACTTAAGGCCGATATATACACTACTGTATATATACACACATTTGATTTATATGTTGTCTAATGTTTCCATGTCTTTACGCAGTCTGTCCTGCAGAGTCGACTCTGGACTCGTCCCCCTGAAGCAGGAGGTCACGCGGGGGCCAGGGGGTCACGCGGGGGCCAGGGGGTCACGCGGGGGCCAGGGGGTCACGCGGGGGCAGGAGGTCACGTGAAGGTTGAAGACAGTGGATGGCAAAAGTTCGAGAGAAGGATGAGAAATCAAAACTTGGGATTTGGGGTTTAGATCTGGGAAAACGTACATCAACTGTGATGGTGAAACACAAAGGCTTGTTCATGGCCCTGTATTTGAACACAGGCTGCGTAATGCATCCTGTATTATAATCTGGTGCATTTCATGATAGTTAATCTTATGCCGTGTTCACCCAAGACCCGAAGCAAATCTCGTGTTGGTGTTACTCACTCGCCGCCGGATCATTTATATGCACGAGTGGTATCAGTCACGACTCGGCTACCAGCGGTGAGGGCAAAACGTTTTGAGCACTATTCCGTCAAGTAACAGTTCCACCTCGCCGTCTCTGCCTTAGTGTACACGTAGCCCCCCCCCCCCGTCGAGATAACGTCAATCAAACGTAGACGACAGGGATGTCAGAATATCTCCTCTGAGTTCAGCGCTGGAAGCCTTTTCTGAGTTTGACAGACACTTGACAAGGAACTCTTTCGAAGACAGGAAAATGCTTTGGCTTTGTCCTTCATATCAATATTAACACACACACACACACACACACACACACACACACACACACACACACACACACACACACACACACACACACACACACACACACACACACACACACACACACACACACACACACACACACACACACACACACACACACACACACACACACACACACACACACACACACACGGCCAATGCTGACTAGGCACACCTTCGACAGTCAGCTCTTTTGACTGCGCTGCTATGGAAATGAAGACGGCTGAGGGAAAGGGAATTTACATAGAAAATTGCCGTCACGGTTGGAAAGTTATGTTTGGATGGTGGAGTAAAAAAAAGAAGCGCAAGGTGAGCAACGAGCGGCGGCTTGAGTTAATGCTCTGCCACAATATGTGTCAATTCACATCAACACGCCGGTTAATATCCATTTATTGCATTAGGAACAAAACTACGGAGGTGTTTGTCAACTTAGGGAACACGAGGCTTCCCAGCGTTCTGAAACTCGATACGAAAACCTTTACGAGTCCTTTCATTGTCCGTACCAGCGACCCAGTCGAATAAGTCTGAGTGCAATTACCCATGGGAACCTGTTCATACTGAAAAGCTCATATCCATATTGGGTCTGGCTCCAGCTGAGCCACATTGTAGTCGCTACGGAAACGCGACGGAATTTGACACCTTCATTATCGAAAGAAACCTCAAATAGTGGAGCGGGTTTTCCTGCTCGGTACACCTCATTTAACCTCCCGCACACCATATGCATAGCGTAGTAATGGCACGACATCTTACGACAAATACATCTTGTAATATCTTTAATATTGTGCAGGCCGTAAGTACATGTCTCCCAGATGGTTGACGTGCCACGTCTGGAGGCCTCTGCCTTAGATTAGGACGTTTCGTGTCCGTGTTAGAAGTCGCTATCACGTCCAACGCTTCGGGATGAGATGTCACCTTGAGACTTGAGTCTCCGTTTTCAAGAAGATAATAACAATCCTGACATGACTTCTACTGTAGGGACCTAGACTTGTCATCTGCTCCCTTCCCGTATGGTATGAAACTGAAATGCCTCTGTTGTACCGATATGTTTTTGGGGGGTTCGGCTGTCTTCGACCAGGAATCTTCTCTGTCGACAAATCTGTCTTGTAGACACGTTCCAATACCATTTTCCCCTTCCTAATACCGATCCCGATGCCTGGAATTTGCGTAGTCTGTAGAAACTTTGCATTTCATACAGAAAAAAGCATTTTCATCGAGACTCAACTACCTTAATGACGTGGTGTCAGATCGGTACATAGATTTGCTTATTCTCCAATCCCCAACCAGACATTTTTTCAGTAGTATCAGGGATATTTGTCTCAACTCATATAGTCAGGTAAGGTCAACTAAAGCTCTTCGAGGTTAATATTTTCTTTAATATTTTAAGTTCTGCCAACTTTCATCAAATATCTGTGCACATGAAGTTATTTCTACACCAACCACACTCCTTTAATCCATGAAAACACACCTCGGCTTGCTGGGAACAGCTGGCAAAGACGACGAGAGGGCTCTTTACTGGAAGCTCACAGATTGTTCCATTTGCACAGTGTCCGTTCATTCAAATCTGCAGCCACTTAGGGAATTATCAGGAAGAGTGGTGAGTGTTACGGAAAGTTGCGCCGTCCACGCGGAGACAATTATAGTCCGCGGCGAAATGAACTGATGCAAACAACGATGAATATTTCAGAGGGATATATTTTTCCCTGCAACAACAGACTAAAAGTAGAAATGAAGAAGAGAGGCGGAGGAGAAGCGGAGTGGGTAAGTGCTCGACGGAGAGTCCCAGTGGAGAGTCGCCACAGAGCCGGAACCCTGCGAGGCTTTTATCCGGAGGAAAGTGTCAAATATTCACTCAAACAGCTCAACGAGGCCAAAGACCGAACCGGCGCCGCGGCTCGCCCCCCCCGGCCGCAGCACCGCTTCCACATCATCATTAACCATTTTTTTTTCGAACATGTTAAACACACTGGCAGCGGCTTGACGAGTGCTAGATACCCGGGGGGAGAACCCGGCGACCCGGGTCTGACCCGGCTTTAATCGGTTTTGTGGACAGATCAGTAACGAAGCGAATTGTTCAAAAGGCTCGGATGAGATGCGATTCGGGCACTGAATGTCACCGAGTCACTGCAAAGGCCCGAAGCTGAGACCTTCTTCTTTGAAAGGCTAAAGGATGGGCCTCGCCAGCCTAAAGGCTTTCCTGTTCCACCGTGTGACTGATGAAGAGATGGATTTGTTTGGATCATCTGAGAAGATGGAAGACGTCAGCGGGTGAGTTTGGCCTTTTTTTTTTTTTTTTTGTGAAGAATCCAAATATCTTTCAAAAAAAGTGCCAACATAAAAAAGATAAGAGGCTCACGGAGGACGATCTAACAAGTGACAGACTGAGAAGTCTACAAAAGAGCAGCTTTCGTCTCGACTGCTGGTGAATTCAGACAGGAAGTCAACAAAGTCTACACGGCTTGAAGTAAAGTAATGTCTTCTCCTTCTGGCAGTCTTAAAAACACAAGAGCTCAGAGGCATTTACTTAACATTGACAACACAACCACGTCTCGCTAGAAGGATGAGCGTAACAACAGAATGGGATTCTCACACTGAGTAACAGGGGCCCGAACACGTAGTGACATTCGTACAAATACAGTAAAGACAAGCTTCCTAAACATGCTAACAGCAAATGAATAAGAAAGTAGGTTTGAAATTTAGCAGACAATTAGCTTTTTAAACATTTCTGTGGATTAAAGTAGTATTAATTGATTATTTTGTGGGCAACATTGACACTATCACATTTTAAAGACAAAAGAAAAGCATATTAACATTCATTTGGAGTTGATGAACTTGAGACAAATTTAAGAGCAGTATTTGTTTCCACTTTTACCTCTGTTTTGGTCTCCACCACCTCCTGAGGGAAACATCAAATATCTTTAGCCGATACATGATCCACTAGCTGCTAATTCTGTGGCTCTCAGTTCGGGGGCCACAAAACCGAAACGACGAGCTGAAAGACACTGAAACGTGACACGAACTGCATCTATTTCTTAGAGTCTTTTCGAGCCTTTGAGAATATGGACACGTTGATATGTGAAGCTTTAACATGAGGTCGGCTCGACCTCTTACGTGTCATCATCCGCAGTATAGGGGAGTGCAGAGATGGAGTGAGTCCTGGAAACAGCAGGGCGACTGTGAGCGAGACAATCACGTAGCCAAGTCTGGGTTTGAAAAACAAGAGAACCAGTCAGAGAAGCTGAGTCGAGAAGAAAAACCTTTCAGTCTGTGTGTAGCGCAAGTGTTGGACAAAGCTACCTGTCAAACCGCCGTCTGCAAGGGAAGACAAAAAAACAACAACCCTCAGATCTCCACACACACACACACACACACACACACACACACACACACACACACACACACACACACACACACACACACACACACACACACACACACACACACACACACACACACACACACACACACACACACACACACACACACACACACACACACACACACACACACACACACACACACACACAACTCAAAGCCAGGTCGGACATGATAGAAAGATAAAGCCCGCTGTATTAGTCCTTAAAAGCAGCAGTCCGACATCAAAAACACATCAGAGGGGCGACTCCGGCTGCAGCGTGTACACGGACGTACGGACGTACGTACGCTCACACTCCCGCTAACAGAGTCGGGGGGGGGGAGCTGATGTAATTGGAGTGTAAGTCCCACAGAGCAGCCGAGTTGCCTGCTGAAGGGGTTTGGGGCATTAATATTGAGTGTATGGCCGCGGGGCACGGCGCACTTTTTCCATCCACGCGGTGTTTGGACATCTTTTTTTTTGGTCTTCCAGCAAAGAGAAAACCAATGTGGACCCAGTCGGGATCGGAGGGGGCGCCGACCCTGAGGAGCTGATGGTCAGAGACGAGAAATACACAACGTTGAATTCATGGTATTGAATTCAGAGCTGAATTCAGTCGGGGTAACTGGACGACTTTATCGGGATTTGTTAACAAATCCTTTGAAAAGACCACGTCCATACATGTGAGTCTGTCTCTCAATACTTTGAGCCGTTTCAATCAGCAACAAAGCTCATTAAGCTCCGACCGAGGAAGTAAATCTTTAAAGAAAACGACGAACCGGACAAAATACACTAAATACGCTGTTTGTCTATTCCATGACACCTAAAACGTTTTCCGATCTGATGCCCCGGAGCCGACAAGAGTGATGCCGTTTGTCTTTGCCTTCCAGAACAATCTCCGAAAGTTATGGTCAAGGTTTGGTTAGGTTCAAAGATTTTGTTGGGGTCATGGAAAGATCATGGTTTAAGTTAGTATTAATACCTTGGTTACATAATAAAACCCATGTTCAAAAATATGGAACAATCGCGCTTGTGGCCGAAAGAAACAAACACCTACTTTTCAGTAGGACCGTTGGTTGTAAACAGCTGTTTACTGCATTAAAGGAGCCATATTATACTTTTGGACTTTTTTCCGTTTTCTTTTATATGTGTTTTTTTGTTGTATACAAAAGTTAAAAAGCCAAAGTCTGCGGTAAAGGCAGCTCCTCTCCTCATCTGCTTGTCAGCAGTCGGGTCGATGCCTCCGGAAGATGATGACATCACCATATTAGGGACGTGCATCAAGCATGTCCAGCGGCTAGTCTGGATTTTTGTCTTGACAAAAAGAAAAATACAAACAATCTCACCAATACTATCCTTCAATCCTGGCATGCTAGGCTAACTGTTCTTAGCTGCACACAGGGTCTGCAGCCCCGCAGCCTCGCCCCCGGGGGCTCTCTTGGTCTTTTCATGCCGCTGAGCACTGGCGTAGAGGCCGGCTGCATTCTAATGCCACATTTACATCACGCTTGCTTGAGCTGTAATTAAAAAAAACAAAAAAAAAACACACATGGGTTGACTGTGCAGTTGCTGGGCCTGGGACGGTTGGTATTTCACATTCTGTGCCGGGGAAGAAACTGTGTGGGTCAATAGGTTTTTTTTTAATCAGAGCATTCGCTGGAGTGCAAAGAAAAGCCTCGAGGCCAGACGTAGAAATATTGGGCTGCGACGAGCTGGTCCGAACTCTGGCGGTGCAAGTTTTGTTAATCACGTAGTTTCGTGGCCTCAGTGGACGACTGGAACCTCCTCCTTTTTTCCTGCAAACTTCCTATATTACAATTACAGCTTCATAATTTCAGGGGTTTCCCTGAGGCGACTGTTTTATCATCTCCCCTTTATCCATCACGGGCTGGAGCCAATCCCAACTGACATTGGGCGAGAGGCGGGGTTCACATACAGATTTACTAGAGTCTCTCCAATTAACCCTAACCCAGACCTGCATGTCTATGGACTGGGGGAGGAGGCCGGAGAACCCGCAGGGAACCGGGATGCCAACCGAGAACCTTCGTGGGCCGACTGCGCTATCCCCTACACCATCCATTTTTTTCCTCCTACAAAAGATGGTACATAGACTAACAGATTTACAGGATAAAAATCAACAAATCAACTCTAAATCCTCAATAAAAAAAGGATCATGTATTCGCCACAAACACAAAGGAACGACTTGAAGAGCGGGAATAGACAAAAACGGCGTAAAAGCGAGACAAAGGGTGACGTGAGAATGAATGACAGGCGAGAACAAGTCGGCGATAACGAGCGGAGGCAGAGAGCCGAACAATTGGCATGTCAGAGTCGACGGATTATCTGCGATTAGATTGCGCCTCCGTCTGATTACACTCGACTGTGAGAGCGCAGACTCTCGTTCTGCCTCCTCTTGTCACTCAGAGAGAAGCCCCGTCTGTCGGCGAGGGAGAGTATATTAACCAGGCAAATAGCTCATTTGCCTTATCTTCCCCGGGCTGCGTTCGAGATACGGTCCAATGAGTGTTGGGGGTATCGGGGTCGGGGGCAGATTAGCTCCCTTCAGGCCCGGCTGACAGGAACAGGAAACCGAAGCAACACATATGATGAACTCCGGGGACATGTCAGGGGGTTCCTAGCAATAACCTGCTGCCGAGCGGGTCAGCGAGCGGGTCCCCGGACGATCCAACAACATATACACTGTGTAGCTTCTATAACACCACACATAGTTCAGGGGGTAAAGCAGCCTTTAGTTAAAATGGATCTCGTCCAGGCGGTCGTCACCTCTGATATGAAGGATGTGATGTGCTTTTAGTGATGTAATAATCTGAGTCTGTAATATTCTGTTTGTCCGCGGGGAAATTATTGTTAATCGAAAGTATTCAGCACAAACGATCCCGGCGCTTAAAACTTGTAGTTGTAAGAGTCCTATCGTCCAAAGCTTCTCCGAATGAGAATTTTCCCCACGTGAGACATTTTTTTACATTAGCGTAAGTTTAAGGGGAAAATGTTCCACTGAACAGATCAGTGATTCTCTCCTGATTCCCCCCCCCCCCCCTAGTTATGATCGGTTCACTTAAAAAAATAAAATTAAAATATTCAAAATTGTCAAAGGAAAACTCAGGTATTTGTTCCACCTGGGTCTGATCCACGTGGTTGTGGCCTTTCTGAGTAATTGGTAAATTGTTATAAAGACTCCAGAAATGCAACTATGGGGGAAAAAAGAAAAGATTTCATGGAGGTAAACCGAGTAAAGCATTTTGAAACTTTTGACGCTGCATTGGATATAGATCTGCCCTCTTGCCCTAACCTCGACACTTTGAAAAAATACCACAACTTCCCTTTAATATCTGCTGACGGCGAGAGAAACGTCACAGTCACGGGTAGGAAAAAATGAAAGACTAATGTTAACGCTGACTTCTAGTCATGAGAAAGGAAGCCACACTCGGCACCGAGCGTTGCATCAGCCCGATTAAAATACTGCATGTACGTCTCATCCCGCACTGTAAGCAAGAATGCTAATGCTACTGCTTATGCTTCATTTTTCTCACCAGGCCGCTGCTTTTCGTTTTTTTCTTAATCTGCAGGCGTTAATGTTTCCGAAGGGAAAACTCAAATCTGCGTTTCTCACAATTTTCTTCACAAAAAGTGACGATAAGAAGATGAAGGTGCTTTTTCATTCTTTCTCCTGAAACACCTAAATCCTTAAAGTACATTTTGTTTTGCAGAAACAAAAAACATCTAATTCTGCATGTAAGACGTTTGCTCGCCTGGTAATATTTCCCTTACTGCGATATCAATTTTTTGACAACCCCATGTTTTTCCTCCCGTTCTTCTCCACAGTGGCCGTTGTTTGGTTTCTGCCACTGCCAAAGATCACAGTCAAACAAATAAATCATTCTGTGAAACTTTTGGAATTCAAGAGCTGTTGTTGTTCAACGTCGCTCCTGGAAACTCTCGCTGACCCGACCCCCGGCAGGTCGGAGCAAAAAGACTGGGTGTTACGTTGCTGCACCACACAACGCAGCTGCAGCGTATCGTCTGGAGCTCAATATGTATCTGTGGAATCTTTAAGGACGAACGAAAAGCGTGAAGACGAGATATAGGAGGGAATTTACAAATGCATCTCTTAATCCATGTCAGACCAGAGGAGCATCAGATCTATAGACCCGCAGAAGGTTGTTTTACTTAGAAAGTTTCATTTTCAACACTCTCCTGTAAGCACATTAAAGCGGCAACAGTTAGTAATCCACTACTAAATTAATCTCCAACTATTTTGATAATCGCTTAATTGGATCTAGTTATTATTGGGAAAAAAAGGTAAAAATTCTCTGATTTCACATTCTTAAATGTGAATATTTTCTGGTTTCTTTGCTCCTCTGACAGGAAACTAAATATTGTTGGTGTGTAGGGCTGCAACTAACGATTATTTTCATAATCGATTAAACTGTCGATTATTTTCTTGATTAATCGTTCAGTTGTTTGGTCCATAAAACGTCATAAAATGGTGAAAAATGACGATCGTGTTTCCCCAAACCCAGAGATGAGGTTTTGTCCACACAGCAAAGATATTTAGTTTACTAGCACAGAAGAGCAAAATATTAATATAATAATTTCCCATAAAAAACGATTAATCTATTATCAAAATAGTTGGTGATTAATTTAGTAGGCGATCATTAATCAGCTCTAGACAAAAATAAACATCATCCTGGAGTTTGGGAAACACGATCAACCTTTTTTAACCATTTTAGGATCTTTTATGGACCAATCGAAAATAATCGACAGATTAATGGATAATGAGAATAATCGTTAGTTGCAGTCCTACTGCACATGTGAAATGGACCACTCGAGGATGAGGAGGGAGCGATTAACATCACTCTTCCAACTTAATGGCGAGGAGATAATCCCCATACTACTGGTAATAAACATCATTTTGATGCCTGTAACGTCTTTTGTCTCACTCCTGATGAGGGTTGATCGCCCGTAAAAAAGCCTGCATGGGTTTTTGCCGCGTCCTTTATGGTTCTCCAGAATCCAGGAGCAGGTTTCCATCATTCCTATGATATATAATGAGTTGTGAAATCACTTCTCTTCCGCCCCACTCGTGCAATACGTACATTCAGAAATGTGGTGTGTTATGAGAGCAGGTGTCAGTACAGCCTGTCGGTTCTCTTCCAGGGTTGAACTGGAGTCTTTGTGCCGGACTTGGAAGCAAATCCCTCTCATTTTCTGAGCTCTGCACTTCTTTTCCTTTGGTGGTAGTTCAAATGTTACACGGCGTAAATGGCTCAGAGATGGCCTGTGTGTGTGTGTGTGTGTGTGTGTGTGCGTGAGAGGACACAGGATAAAAGGGAAGTGAAGGGAAAATAAAGCCAAGTGTGCTGTAGCAATTACACAGTCTGTCAAAGCACGGCGGGAGGAAAGGCGTGTGTGTGTGTGTGTGTGTGTGTGTGTGTGTGTGTGTGTGTGTGTGTGTGTGTGTGTGTGTGTGTGTGTGTGCGCGCAGTTGTTAGGAGACTACAAAGTCGAGCCTCGCGACTAGCTGAATTACACGCGTGCTTGCAGGCAAAGACACACACACACACACACACCCGCAAAACTGAAAAGTGGGAAGACTCAGCCCATGTGTGACTCAGTTGACCAAACCAATTTCCCCCTTGTCAAGCAGTCTATTGCGTTGTGTGTGTGTGTGTGTGTGTGTGTGTTTGTGAGTGAGTGAGTGAGTGAGTGAGTGAGTGAGTGAGTGAGTGAGTGAGTGAGTGAGTGAGTGAGTGAGTGAGTGAGTGAGTGAGTGAGTGAGTGAGTGAGTGAGTGAGAGAGAGTCAGACAGAGGTGTAAAGACTGTATAGTACTAATGTAGTGAAGGAACAATGCTTCAGACTGGTCCTTAGGAAGAAACAACACGGGGTCCTCGACAGACACACATGCAGCGCGGACTGAAAGGTGTGTGTGTGTGTGTGTGTGTGTGTTTGCATGTTATAACTCTGCATGGATTATCCCACCCACAGGTTGCTGTCTGCTCAGTGAGCTAACCCATTAGACGGTTCAGATGAGGAGAGGCTGCAGCCTATAGGACTCTGACAGGGACGATGAGATTAGATTTATAGCTGTTGCACGAGTGCAGAAATCAAACTGCATTACTTTATATGCTGCATAATGAAAAACAGGCGTTAATAAATCGTATACTTCCGATCTTGCACGTGAGAAGAAAAGTCATTATCTGACAGCGGGGGGGGGGGGGGGGGGGGGGGGGGTTGCTTTAATGAAAAAAAAAGATGAACTCTACATAGAGGACGAAGACGAACATCTACATCGGAGACGACTCGTTAATGGACTGTGTGAGAGCAGATCGATCCGAGTGCCCAGTATAACACGATGAAGCCCTAACGCGGTGGGAAAACAAACCTCTGACCTCCACAAAGACTGTCGGCGTTCAACACTCACAGCAGCCGCTTCGCGTCCGCCTGCCGTTCCAGCGCGACGACCTCAGCGGGAGATCGTCCGAGTCAGACGCGCTCACGCCAACAGAATCTCCGGGTCGTTCTGTGGCGTCTTGGTCGAGAGGCAGGACATGGCGATAACTCAGATGCTGAGAGCTGAGCTTTTGTTTGCAGTCGTCAACACGTCCGCTCGCTCGATGGCAGTATTCCCGAGATCTTCCTGCTGTATTCGCACTGGTATTTTTCGTGAATGTTACTGGGCGGCTAAAGGAAAGGTTCTGGAAAAAGTCTCGCTCCATTTAACTGCTGATCCCTTCTACAGCCTTTGGTGACCAGTGATACTTTATATATATATGTATATGATTCTATCTCTCCATGACCTTTGCAATATGAAATACATGTTCTACAGAGGCTGTATTTAAAGATGGAAGACATGACAGCCCCTCAGAAGTGAAGCCAAAACATTTTGGTTGCCCCCTGGTGGCTGGCTGCAGTATAGGTCATAAACCCCGCCTCCTTTAGTTTTGTAAGACACGTTAAATCATTTGTTTTTAACCAAAGATGTTATTTTTAGTCTGTTCTTATCACACTGATGTATGTCCGTGTTCCTTTTCTCAGTGAGTTGGTTTTTAATTGGTTAGTTGATGCTTTATAAACAGGGTCAAAAGGCATGATTGACAGCTGAGACTGACTCACGATTGGCCAAGGGCGTGTATGGGCTCCACTACCTGATCAAGACTCTGGCACAAGATGGCAGCGCCCGCAGCTGGGAAATTTCTTTTATGTACTTAGGGAAGAATGTCCTCCATCTTTATTTACAGTCCGAGATTTCAATCCACTATCTTATTTATAATCTTAAAATAAGGGATTAATTAATAAAGCACTGCTTAATACACATTCTTCAATATATGTCAATATCTGTTACATAAACATCTAATTTTTTTAATCCCAAATCCCTGTCAAATTCTTAATATCTGTATTGCAAATACAACTTTGTGCTAAAAACCCAAAGTACCTCCAGTTTTGACTGACTTTCTCTGTCACTCATAAATTATTGAACTCCAGTTGTTCTACACTGTAGCAACACAGAACAAACCCCGACAGCGACTTGATGGGTTCGGCCTCTGCAGGCAGACTGTAATGTCTCTCCGGGTCTTGGAATAACTGAAGAGCTCTATTTTAGACTTCCGTCTTTTTCCCTTTTGAAGTCGCTGTGATGTGAGCGATGTGAGCAATCTGCTGCGTGGAGGCGAAACAAAGACGATTTACAAGAGGGACGGAGGAGGGCTACCTTTTACTTCGCTAATCCCAATCTGCTGAATGCTTTTGATACCTCGTGGTATTAACAGTGCTGAGCCACAAAGGAAACTGAACTTACTATTACCTAAGTAATAATATTACCTGATTGTATTAAAGCCCCAGTGTTTTTTTTTTGTTGTTGTTTATTCTGGCGGCATCTGGTGGTAAAGTTGCAAACCGCAACCAACTGAGCGACCGACAGGGGACACTTTATGGTGGCGCACCGCTGATTCCATTTCCGGTTTCCAGCAGTATTCACAGAAAATGCGACGTATCCTGGAACCGTTTTGTGCAACAAACATATTCAACACGACGTCGCAGACATGGAGACTCACACGGGGGACGGGTCCACCTCATGGAACTATATTTAACTCATTCAGAGTTGATGATACATATAAGAACACATAGCTATGGACAATATATTAGATTTCTGTGAATATGTTCTTCTAAATATTACACACTGTAGCTCTAAGGGAGAATTGACCCTTTGTATTTTTGGCTACGGTTCTGATTTGTCTCGAGTAGAATCAATCCTTTACTTTTTTTAATTCACATTTTTAATTCCAATTTAATAAACTTTATATTCACCTCATTCTGAGGCACGATTATGACCGAAGGCTTATCAGGACCCTCGCTCAAATAAATCATGCCCCCGTCTGATTTCGGGACAGTTGCGTCACGAACTATGCAGCGAGTCGGCGAACAGAGCCCAGGAGGAGAGGCCAAATGAACTCCAGGAAATCAGAGAGTGGACTCTTCATTACTTGAGGTGAAGCGGACAGAGTAAATGTGCGTGTCACATCGGGGGGACCCTGTTCTCCTTCCTCCTCTCCGCCCTCAATCCGCCCCCTCCCGCCATCTGCAGCTCCTCGGAACAGATTAGAGCGGTCTAAAAAGAGATTAAGATAGATATCCAGAAAATTCATTCTCTACGGTTGGCAAATAACCTTTACTTGGCTCTGTGTGTGTGTGTGTGTGTGTGTGTGTGTGGATATGTAAGGCGCTTTGCTTGGGCACAGCAGGCGGATGGTAGCGATGGCCCAAAGGGGGGGAGAGGGATGGGGGGGGGGGGGGGGGGGGGGGGGCTGTTGTTTTTCCTCTTCCCATCCCTCCAGTTAAGCCAATTTTCTCACTGAGTGAACGGATTTTCCTGAAGATAGAAGCTTTCTGTCGGCTCCACCCAGTGCACTGGGTGTGTGTGTCTGTGTGTGTGAGCTGTCGGTGGTAAGAACGGCAGGTTGCTGTGCTGACCTGCACAGCGAGAGGTCACAGATGGGATTACACAGTTGGCGGCTTTGTGTCATGAGCTGAGTGCAAGTCTGCATCGGAGCCAAGTATTGATAGAAAGTCTCTGGTCTGATTGGTTTGATATGAAGAGATGGACGGGGGCCGGGGGGCTCGCTAAACACTGACTGTATATAAAATATACATGCGAAGATGCTGCAACGTGGTCGTGGACACACGCCTGACCAATCGCAAGTCAATCTTAGCCGTCAATCATTACAAAATCTAAACCAAACTTATCAGTGTGGTGAGAACTATCTAAAATAGTGGAAAGCAATTGTATGGGATCATGTTTATTTGGCGTGTATTTGGAGTATTTTTACTTTAGCCCATCTGCCAACACGGAGGAGGCGGGGTTTATGACCAATACTGCAGACAGCCGACAGGGGGCGATCGCAATATTTTGGCTTCACTTTTCGGAGACCAGTGGTGTCCTCCATCTATATATATATATATATATATATATATATATATATATATATATATATATATAGTCATCGAAAAGCATTTTTCTTGCAAAGATGAAAACTAAAGTGAACTCTATGTTCCTTTGGGTTCCCTTTCGAAAGTTAGAGTATGAAATAATAATACCAAATTTAAAACCAAAATACTGGATAAAATGAATGTAAAATATGCTCAGTGTGAATTTAAAAATCTTTGGCGAGCCTTTACATAAGAACAGTGACGGACAAATATAGAGACTAACAGTAGGTAATCGGGAAACGTCGTCATCAGAGCCCTATGCGTCACTGACACACCTGTGCAGAACACATTTTGTAAATTTTTACGACAATCATACAAGATTTCACCATTTGTGCAGATGCTTTAAAGCCTCTCTAAAGTAACCTACAGTGGCACGCCTGCATTTATTTTTAACGTGACAGGTCCCAGTGGAAATCAAACCCTAACCCGCCCCCCCACCCCCCACCCCCCGTCTGTAGCTGCCTCGTTCTAGACCACAACAACAAAAAATATAAACAGAAGAAGAAGAAGTGCAGAGAAAAATATCTAAAATACCCGTTCAGCTGAAATCGGAAGGAGTGGATAGAGAGCTGTTGCTGTGCGCATCACGCTCGGTGGCCATCTGATTGGACGTCACGGTCTCAGGAGACGCTCTGTCAAAGCGCGTTGTTCATGTGTGTGTGTGTGTGTGTGTGTGTGTGTGTGTGTGTGTGTGTGTGTGTGCGTGTGCGCGTCATATATGTGACGCTGCCTGTAGGAATCCGCTCTGTATTCAGCCCGAGCCAGGGATTAAGGTGTCTGCCTCTTCGCCGTCTGAGTTCGATCGCAGCCGTTTGTCTGTCCGTATCCTGCCACAATCAATTTGCAGCATCTAATTGAACTCTTAGAATCAAATAATGTCAAGTACACTAACGTCGTAGAACGAGAAATTTACCTATAGCAAGGCAGCCTCCTTCCTCCTGTTTCTGCCCAACGTAAAAAACATTTTCTTGTGCCAACCCCGTCACCTATTGTCATGCACTGTACTCGTCCTCTTTCTTCTCTCTGCTGTATTTTCTATTATCCGAGGCTGGACCTCATTCTTCTTTCTGTCTCTTACACATTTCCTTCACTCGTCTCATTTTTCTTCTCCTCTCTCTGTTGAAACCGGTTCCTCCATCCAGACATGATTTGCGCGGCGGGTAGGGATCCTCGCCGTGCGTCCGGGCTACACGTACATCTGGATGTGGTCTGTCTAATTACACAGCGATGCGTGCAGATCGAGGACACGCGAGAGTAACTGAGGAAACGGACTGAACGGTTTTGCAGCATGTCAGACACAATTATTTCCCGTTCTATAATTTAAAAACAAATCCGCCATTTGGGACACGTTACACACAGTGTGCACAGATTTGAGCTTTTGTTTCGGTCATGCTCGCTCAACAACAACATCGTCGTCTACTGCAGTAGCAGCGAGTGCTGGCTGTGGGAACATTTAACTTGAGCCAGATGAATTCTGGGAGCTCGTTTCATTTGCTCTGCCAGACTCACGGTCTGGATCCCCTCCATGGGAAAGTGATTTCCCACCAGCAGAAATCTTGCTGGTCCAATCACAAACGATTAATCCGATAGTGGGCGGGGTTTATACCACGACGCAGGAAGATGTGACATTTTAAAAACAAGATGGCTGCCGCTGATGAACGAGCTTTCGACTGAAAGCACCCGACATGTTCAAATTTCTCCCGTAAAAACGGCAAAACACGTCGTGGAATCATTGGTCTGGCCAAGCCAGGCTCATCTTTACAACAGAGGTAAAAATAAAACTAACTAAGATTTACACTTAACACAGATCAGTTAGGGTTTGTTTCTTCCCATTTGCCAAACCTCCGGTTTGTTTGGCTTATTTGTCTTTCTCCCAGTTATATTTATATATATAAGGCCCATAATCTGATATTTTTATATACTGTTTTTCAAAGCAGCTGTTCAACCTACCACCCTGTCAGCCTTGTGGCGGAGCAACACATCAAATGAAAAACCCCCCGACTTGTTAACATCTCGACTCCCTGCTGTTCCCCAACTTCAGTGGAGGGCTGTCGACTTGTTTCTAGGCGTGTCAGTCTCTCTCTGCCTCCCAAGTTCCCCTGCCTTGATCTTTAACCGGCTCCGCTATCATGATCATCTATCAGGAAGTGCACAAGTGTCCAAACACCGGCAGCAAAAACGGGAGACGACTTTTGGGGGTGGAGGTAGTTCAGAGAAGATAATGCTTTTCTTGAATGAAAATAAGAACAAATAGACAAATGAATAATGATGTTGCACCTTAGTAATTGAGGAAGGGAAATATGTAGAAATTGTTGTTTTACAACCCACAAGTTTTGGTACGTTGACAGTCAAAGCAGGATATGCAAAGTTTTCGTGAAATAGTTCAACTCCGGTGAAACATTTGCGTGTCATGGAAGCCAATTGGCACCGAGGTCCTCCCGACATCACTGACGTCTGCGTCCTATGGAAGATTGGGCGGATATTCTGGGGTTGTTTTTACTCAAGCTACATACGGAACTAAATTTGAATTATCCGGCGGCTTAACTTGCGCGAGTAACGCGACGTGAAGAGGCGGCTTCTACAGGTGAATGCCAACAGCAAAGGAATCGGCACCGGGCGACATAAGTAACGTGACCTTCCAAGAGTTCCTGGCTGGACATGGAACCAAGTTTCCTGCGTGCTTCATGTATGATCAAGATAATACATCACTGACATGTGGTTTAAATACTGTATTTTCCCTATCTGCATCATTTAATTACTAAGAACCAAATGTTTGTCCTGGGAGCTTCATGAAGGTTTATTGCTACTGTCAATATTTCAACCTTACATAACCGACAAACAGCACGTTATCACTCCACAATCCTCAGGAAACAGTGTCTTGGGAGGGAATTTCAAAGAGGCAATTTTTGTACTAAAAATACCACACACAAAAAACTCATTTGAATAAACCTCAGACTGTTGAAGCCTCGTATTTACTTTGGCTGAAATCGGCAAGGTTTTCTCTCTCCCACAGAGCAAAGACAGTGGATTTAGTCCAACTCTTCTGTTAATATAATAGTTGGTCTGCTCAGGGATCTGTAACAATGTGGCGCATTATCATATAATGAGATGGACCTAAGACATTGATATATATTCTCAAATCACGAAATTCCAACACGTTTCAGTACAGAAACTTCACAGATTTGAGGGAAATTTCGGGATCAGCTTCCATCAAAACCAAGCACGGGCATTGCTGTTCGTTATGATCACTCCGGGACACGGGGGTTCGGAAGTGACGGAAGCCGCCTCCTCTATAATGAAGAGTGGCCATTAAGGTTCTGTTGATTCTTGGACAATATAAATTGAATTTCACACTCAACTATCACTGACTGAGGAAGTCACACGAGGTGTTTATTGTTGTCAAACTGAGAAATATAGTACTAAAGTGATTGCTGCTCAATACCCATGAAACTAACATCACTTCACTGAATATTTCTGTTCTAGCAGTTATGTATTTCTATTAAGTTTCCCTTAAAGCAAAGACACGCGCCTCCACGGGTTCCTGATTCGCAGCTTCTCATCACTTTCCTTTCTCTTTTTAATCGATGCTTCTGATGAACAACTGTTCATTTCTTCCAAATTTTGATGTCATCCTTCCCTCATTCATAGATGTCTTCCTTTTCTTATTTTATATTCATCGATTCCTGCCCTGCTTTCTTCCCTTCCGTTCCTTCCTTCCCAGACTCCTCCCCGTTCATTCATTCTCAAATCCTTTATTACTTTGATTGCTGCGTTTCATTCCTCTCCCCTTTACGTCTGCTTCTTTCCCCTCTTGTTCCAATGTCTCTTAAACCTCATCTTGTGTTTTACGTCTGCTTGCTGTATCCTCACAACTGCATTGCGTACAGATTCTCAGAAGGGTTGAGCATATACTGCAGTTTGTTCATTTTGCAGAGGTGTACAAATACAAGCGCCTATGGAAGAGAGAGCCAGGATGCTGAGATGTTTTTTGTGTGTGCTGTCGATGTGAGCTATTCCTCAGGAAGGAAACGTAGGTGTAGCTCCCAGCTGGACAGAACAAACAACATCAACAACAAAACCTACCATACAACTATTTTAGAAAAAGAACTGTAAAGACAATGGTACTAGTATATGTATTTAGCATCAGTCTCTCCATTTTCCTGCCGTCCATCGTCTCATATCTTCCGCTCCTTTGCTCCGTCAATCGCCACCTTTTCTCCAAGTTGGCCGTTGGCCGTCCTTCCTCCGTCCTTCCCTCCCCGGGGGCACTTAGCTCGGATTAGCCGACGCGCCGGAGACATCGTATTTCGTCCGCCCTGCTTCCTCCGCTCCCTTTCCCTTCCTCCCTCTCTTCGGGAGACGGGGCCACATGCTGCGATCTGTATGCAGGCAGCGATGTTAAAAGCCTGCCAGTGGGGCGCACGCAGCCGGTACCAGCTGTACTTTTACTGATCAAATTTTCATCAAAGGGCCCGGGTCTCTTTGAGTCGGAGCCAGACGGGGAGCGACGACGAGGAGAGAGAGAGAGAGAGAGCGTCTCCACACCCTCACCTCCTCCTCCTGTCCGCCTCCAACACCTCGCATCACTCTGACTCATGGACCCTTCACTCTCCTTAAACACACACGAGACACAGCGGAAAAGATGGGTTTTTAACAGAGATGAGACTGAATTCAGTTTTCAGTTTATATCATAGACGGTCTGGACTTGGCCGTGTGTTGACAAAGGTTCCGCCGAGAATCCATGGTCACTTCCGACAGCGACATTGCAGGAAGCAGAGTGCGGAAAGAGGCTGAATGTTCTCTGAGGTCACGCTCCGTTCTCCAGTAATAGTCTCTATACTCGGCCGACAGTCTGTCGTCCTCGGTGATACCGCCTCCTATAACAGATACTCCTAATGTGGAGTTTCATAATGCCTGACCCGTGTTCAATCAATGCATTTTATTATTACGAAGAAGAAAAATATGTGCAGTACGCGTCGTACAGCTCCTCTTCATCGTGTACTTCCAAAGTACTGACAAATTCTTTTTTTTCTCCAAATTTAATGCACAATAAGAAATATGTTAACTTAAAGTAGAAAGTGATGAAAATTAATTTTTAAAAACCCGTAAGTTCACTGCTTTAACTGTGTGCAAATTAAAATGTTGGTCTATTTGGTTATAATTACATCAATTATCAATAAAAACATAGATACTGATAATAGAAATGTATTGTACTACTCGTGCAGTAGCATTTAACTAGGCTTTTTCAAATTTATTTTAGATATCTAAATCTATTATTTAGATTTAGATATTTATTTATCTAAATCTCTATAATTATTTACATCACAAATATATCAGCTTAAATATTATAACATTTTTATTATAGCTAAAATTTGTTGATTGACTGAAATTAAACTGCAAATGTTTTTATGATGACTTGTCAATCAGGGTTTGGTGATTGTTAACTAAATATCTTTTAGTTTTGGACCGTTGATCGGAAAAAATAAGCGATTTGAAGATGTGAAGAGGATTATATCACCACTATTCCCTGACATTTTTCAGACCCGATTATGAATTAATAAGTAAAGAAAATAATCAGCAGACGGACATTAGTTTAAGTTCTTCTCGTGTAGGATTGTACCACTGTAAAATGGATTTAATGTCATTTATAAATCTGTAGGATCGTGTTTTTGCAGCAGAACATGTCTAGTATCACATGTTTAATTTGACTTCGGTCAATAAAACCAGTGGATCTCCAACCTAGTGGTTCTCAAACCTAGTGGAACTGTCACGAGTGGCATTTTGGTTTATACCTCGGTGTCCCTGTCGGGGTGTGTGAGCCCGACAGCCCAGGATACGTATCATCGATCGCACGCCGTCCGCTGCCTGACTGAGCTCGTACGGACGAGGACATCACCCTGTGCTGCTCCCTCCCTCGGTCTCGTCACATCCCCACACAGACAAGAAGCAAAGGGTTGGATGTTTGTCGGGGATTAAATCAGTTCACATTGATGATTAGGGATTTCTTTCCTTTTTTTTGCCTCTGACAGAAACATCTGGTGCAAGTTGAAAATGGTTCGCAGCTCAAGTCCCAGAGGCCCAAGTGTTGACGTCGCATGACGACCGTGACGCTGAGCTCCATTCATTCCACCAGCAGCTCCGTCTGGACCCGACAGGTATTGCAATTTTTTCTTTACCCACAATGTCCCACTTCAGCTCCACGCGGCCCCTTCACCACCAGTGATTCAGTGCCAAACCAGCAGCAACATTCAGACACCATCGGTCCATCAGCGGCCTCCCAGTCCTCCGAGGCCACCCACCCATCAGCCCACCCATCAGCCCATCCATCAGCACATCCATCCACCACCTCCATCCTTGACCCGCAGCTGAAGGAGGGGCAGCTTCCTCAAGGCTCAGATGAAATACGGAATGACTCATAAAAAAAAAATAAAGAGAAATGGAGCCAAAAGTGACGGTTGAGAAATGATGAGGAGTCGGAGTCTGGCTTCACCGCTTCATACCTTTTCAGGTCAGATGATCTGTGAGCGACTGCTTTTAAATGGAGAGTCTGCTCATATGGTGAACAGGAAAATGACAAATTTGAACATTTGAAAACAAACTTTGCGTTATTTTTGCTTTATTATGATTTTTTCCAATCTTTTATTATACAATTTTTAGCAAAAACGGTAACAACCACCGAGATCCAGCATCTAAATTGCGATACTTCCATGATTTTCTTTCTGTTAATTAGAGCTTCAACAGTTTATTTATTAATAATCGACGACTAAATTAATCGTCAAATATTTTTGATAATCGATTAGCAGAAAATTCTCTGATTTCACCTCCTTAAATGTGAATATTCTCTGGTTTCTTTGCTCCTCTGTGACAGTAAAACTAAATAACTTTGGTGTGTGGACAAAAGTAAACATCATCTTAATTTTTCACCATTTTATAACATCTTACGGACCAAACAACTAATCGATTAATCGAGAAAATAATCCACAGATTAATCGATTATGAAAATAATCGCCAGTTGCAGCTCCGACTCGAAATCAGACTCGACCAACGCAAAGTTAAACCACATTCATCACAGTCACGTGGACGTTAGCCCGCGCGCTAAAAAAGCCAATGGTGCTATCCCCGCTCACATTAGCTACACCTGACAAACCCATTCGACAGCGTTTTACCCACAAACACTGTGGTCCCAATTAAAGTGTGCTCAGTTTGGACTGTCGTCTGATCGTTTCCTCGCTGTTGCAGTCTAAATTTCGGTGTAATGACGGGAAAATTGGTCCAGACCAATCGTCCCTCCTGATATTATTACTGGTTTCAGGCCACAATCCCTTTCACTTAGCAGTTGACAAATAAGAAATAATGTTCCTTTAGCTGTCGTTGTGCCGAAGCGCTGGAACGCTCATTGATTTTGTAAATGGCTTTTTGCTACCAGAGCTCCCATCCCACTCTGACTCTCTCTCTCTGCTAATTAACTGAAATCTCCGGTTCGCTCGCTGCTGACACGATCGTGCAGATTGGGTTTGCACCTGCATCTGTGCATGAAGGACCACGTTACAGCAGCGGTGTCCACGAAGGTCACTAAGCTCTTTTCTATCAATCAAATATCCGAAAATTGGAGTTCCATAGTTGCACATATGAATAATGAAGAAGGGATTTTTTGAGTCAGACGCGCTCACAACAGGAAGGGGGGGAAAAAAATAAATACATATATATATATATATATATATATAAAAAACTGAGATTTTCCCGCTGTATTCACACATGGGCTTACTTTGAATTGTTTTTACCAGGGGGTTGGCGGGAAAAGTTCTGGAAAATGTCGGGAGAAATTTGAGTTGTCACGGACAACCCTTCGGGAAAAGTTCTGGAAAAAGTCCGGACTTCGGTGCAAGTCTGAGAGTGGCTTCGGTTCGTGACGTGAATTTAAAGACTGAATGAGAGAGAATCAGTTTCATTAAAAAAAAAAAAAAAAGAAAAGAAAACTATGGTTTTAAGGTTCTGGAGGCTTTGGAAGCTTCTTCTCAGAGAACCACCACCACCACCACCACCACCACCACCACCAACAACAACAACGTTAAGGGGTTATCTTCCATTATTCAAGCAATCGATGGTTTGTTTAAGCGATAGCCGAGTCCGGTCGGAGGCGAACGAATCGAACTGCGCGAGAGAGCAGCCATCGAACTCACCTTGGCCCTCGCTAATGGGACACATTTATCTGGACCACCGGCAATTAAAGGGGATATTAGCGGGGCGTACAGAAGCGCCCGTCAACCCCCTCTCCGTCCATGCTGCGCTCCGTGCCATCAATCAGCCGACAGCACAGAACAGCACTATGGCCCTTCGGCGTCTGAACGGGACGTCTCTTACCTCTTTTCCGGACAGGTAGTAGGCGGACAGCAGACCGCCCACGAACCGGATGTTCACCTCGAACACGGACACCTCGGCATTCTGCAGCAGAGAACGAAAGAAGACATGGAATAATTACTACCCACGAACAAACCGCTCCTCTCGGCTCCGACCAGTGAGCTGAACGAGCACGAAACCCAGAAGCGGGAGGTCTCGAGGCTTTTCGTTGGCGTTGAGGAAGACGTGGACGGAGGGGGGATTGTGGGATTGTTCACACTGATTTTCAAAGAGTTAAATATAGGAGCACAATTATTCCAATTCAACCGTGACATCGTCGCCTCCAAAGTGAACAAAACTCCTGAAACAAATCAAAAATACCGCCTTAAATGGCAGTGACACGTCGTGCAGCGCCTCAGTTTCTCCACAGATTTCTAACGGACACAATGGAACAAACAACGAGCCATTTGTCTGAGCGGCAGAACGACGACGCCTCATTTCTTTTATGACTAGAGGCCCGAGTCAGAGGAAGTTTTTTGTCCTGGACTGACAGCTCTCATAAGTCATCGCTGTCGGCCGCAGACGGGACAAAAGACTCAAAAAACAAATATCGTGTCGCGTCGTCTCCCCCCCGAAGTCTGAGTGACACGTTGAGTGGTTGAGATTGCGTCGTTAATTCCTCGCAATTAAAAGTTAATAACTTCCTCCACAACAGACGGGCGGCTGTATAACGTAACAAGGATAACATTGTTTCTTCCCATACCGCCTGCTGTGTACATGCAGTTTTTAATAATACATTGTGGAGAGAATGCTGCAGCTGTAAATATTATATTCTTGAGTCAGACGCCGTTTGCATTAACCTCTTCACCTTAAAGTGCATCTTATCATCTAAGTGTCACCGGACGAGCTCACTATCTCATCGCAGAGCTCAAATTCTGTTTGAAATGAAAATGATTCATCAAATTAATAAAATGTTCACTCATCACACTCTCCATAGATGTTTCAGAGCCAGTGAATCTCATACACATCCGCCGCGTTACATTGACAATGGCAAAGTCATATCTGGTGACCGATTTTAGCACATTTTATTTGTTCAAGACAATGACGCCGCTAACAGCGTATTGTATTTGCAAAAAATATGATTATTATTATGCAAATAAATGGCTAATTTGAGGCGCTGAACGTGCTCCGATTTGCATGTCAATACATTTTAAAGTCAGAGTTATTATAAAAACAGCAATATCAAATTGTAATTATCATAATATAATCTGTAATGTGTTTGTTTTTTTGTGTATTGTATAACTTCCTGTGCAGAGAGGAACACTCCTGAAATCACTCCCGGCCGCCGTCGTCACTTCTATATTGAAAAGTATCAAACGCTGGGGAGGTCTTTGTCTCTTGTCCTTTTAGTGTCTTGATGTGATGCATCACAGAAACTCAGGGTGACCGTACCGTCACTTTAAAAAGTGTCCTACGAGGTTCCAACCGCCCTCGGAGATCGCAGGTATATTAAAAGACCTACTCTGCTGCACATGGCTTCACCCTAAAAGTTCAGTTCAGTCTCCGTTAATGTTCTGGAAAGACTTTTCCCCACTACGTGAGGAAGTATCCAGATGTGCAGCAACACGAGCCCACTTCGCCGACGTCGTCAACCTCTTCCTGGTGTGATGTCAACGTGCGACCGGCAGCTTCGCGTCGCAGCTTGGCGCCGCCGCAGCGAGTGAGCGGAGCGTTTGAGGAAAACAACGGGCCTCCTGCCGCACGCCGCCACTTTGAGTGGCAGGACGAGCGCTGGCGAACGCCGGCGACGAGGCAGGATGTCGCCACAAAGGCAGAGGCACGGGGGGGGATGGGGGGAAATTCATGTCTGGCAAACTTCCACGAATGAATGAATGAAAGCGTGAAATAACTCCACAGTAGCTGAAAGAGTAGATGAAGTGAGAGTAAGGCCTGAACCAGAAGAGGGTAATTAACCGCAGCACTTGATGTTTGCGTCACGTACGGTAGCGAGGATATATTTTGGGCCTCGGGGAAGAAGCTAAACACGTCTGTAAACACGCTCACGTCTGTAGTCACGGCAACACTTAAGCGAAGACAAAGAAAAAAGCCACTTTCTGTTCTTCCTTAATGAGGAGCTTCTTTTTTTTCTTTTTTTTCTCTACAGAACGATTATAATGAGGACGCTTCTAAAATCAAGGCAAACTTCAAAAGGAAAAGGGGAGAAAGTGTGTGTGTGTGTGTGTGTGTGTCTCACAGTCGTATCTTACATGTTCTCATGTCATTAGGCTAATCAGCCAGAGCGCAGCAGGCCTCTGAAAACATTCACTCCTGCTCCACGTGATGACCTTCTACTCCTGCTTGTTCTTCGCATGGTCGGGATTCACCGGGAAGGATTTTCCACTTTGGAGACTGATATCATGTTGTTGTTGTTGTTGTTGTTGTTGACGTTTTAAAGATATCTATACTCTGATCACAAGGGGACGGAGCTGAATAAAAGGTGTGAACCACCGCCGAGCCGCACTGAGATCCAAACTCATTGCAGACTCTTATTTGCTTGAGACAAAAAAAAGGGAGGGAAAGTTAAAGTGAACGCCCGACATGATTATCGCTGTACTTTCAAATTAGCGCAGTGGAAATGGACATTAAACTAAATTTAACAAGACTACGGATAAACACGGGGAGGGGGGACGTTTTCCGTTTGTATTAACTGGGGCGCTGGGGGAAACAGAAATAAGAGGCCGCTAATTTATAAGCTTGTCCCAAATAAAAGGCCTGGTTCTCTGCCGCTGAGGCAGATGACGGTGGTCGCTGTTGAGCTGCTTTCAGAGCAGACAGGCCCTGAAGTCGGGACGCTCTCCTCGAGTTTTATCAGAGCGGCTGTCTGTGAGAATGTCCAAACGCAAATGTTGCTTCCTGCCAGCTCATAGTAGAACTGACGACTGTGAACTAAGACGGAGTTATCGTCATGTCCTACGTCCTGACGCCGGAGACGGTTCCTGACATGTTCCTGTTGGTGTGAAAGGAAAAACAAATGTCTGGACCTAATTTTCCGGGCATATGCGAAGAAAGCTTTACAGAGTTCACGGTGCTTTAGTAAGCTGCTCAGTCGTCATGGAGATACTCCAGCGTCACTCGATACAAACCAAACCACCTCTGGGACGAATGAGCGACTACAAAAATAAATGAAAGTTTTCAAGTAAGCTTCATCATATGTGTGTCAAGTTAAAAATGAACTTTTTATAGTGTAACAAACTGAGGAATTGCTTAAAAATTCGGCCTAAATGCTTCTAAATTACTCATATATCTTGATATAAGTTCTTGCTCCGTGTTTCTCCACATATCTTTAATTATATCATGATTGTGTCTTCGGTACATCAACACCTCGACTTTCCCATCAGCGATGATGTAGGTCAATGTGGGACGGTCGATGTCTTTGGGTGCATCGACGACCTCGATCATCAGAAACACACGAGCGCAGTCAACTCACCACGTTGAAGTCCAGGTTCTTCTCCACCCAGTCGGTGGCCACGTCGAACTCTTCAAACATTTCCATGATGTAGAGCGTGTCCAGGGCATCCACGATCGTGGCTCCTTTTATATGTCCTGCACGAGACCCGGGGGGAAAAGATCAGAGACACACGTCAGACTTTTGTGTGGACATGTTGTGTTTTCAACAGTGCTTCTACATTTCTTCTGTCTCAAATATTATTATATGTATTCTAATATATTTCTTCTCATCAAGTATAATGGGAAGGAAGTCGGGTACAAAAAAAAAAACATTTGAGTTAAATTTCTCCAAATGAGCAAAAACCCCATGAAGTTCACTGAAATGTGTTTATTTTGTGAGTATGAATGACAACAGGTGCTGGCGGGGAGGGACTTTAAGAGTTTCCTTCGGAGGATGAATAATACATTTTTTGCTCGACAGATGGTGGGAGGCAGCGATTATCCCTGCGACGAGATATCACGGGAGCTGCTCATCTCTGGTGATCAGCCACATAGCAGGAGGGGAGAGATGCAAAAAAACAAAACACCATTCCGTCACGCCGTCGGTACGCCAACGGCGTGACGGAATCCAACACCGATTCCCAGCGTCCGAGAGCACCAACAGATCATGAAGCGTGCAGCACGGAGGCGTCTGCAAAAGCATGGAGTCCCCACGTGCATGTATATGAACACAAGACCTCATCTGTCTGAGCTGTACGACTCTGAGGGGGGCAAGAGGAAAAAACGCAAAAAAGATGGAGAGGGAGCGACAAAGAGCACGGTACACTCAGTAACAGAAAGTAAGATAGGAAGAGCAGAAGTGAAAACATAAATACGTCAGTGACAGAAGGTCGGGGAGGAAAAAAAGGAAAAGCTGAAACAATAATAAATCCTAAAGAAAAAAAACAGTTTCCGAAGTGGAGTTGAGATAAAAGCTACAAAGGCTGCTGGTTTGTTATTGTGGGAACAGGTTAGTTAATAATTCCTTGTGTGAGTGGTGGAAGGACTCCGAGGCGGCTAAAAGCTTTCCATTAGACACGACGGTGTCCATCAAAGCTATAGCGCCGCGTCGGGAAGTGAATGTTGCTTCGTAAAAGATACAAACGACGGTTCTGCACGCTGGCACGTCTGTCAGCGTGCAGAACGCAAGTGTGGTTTTTCCGGGGGGAAGAGAAAGATCGTCCCGCTGCTTCCAGACATGCCCCGAGGTGCGGACGCTTTCCCGGAACGTCTGCGAATGTTGCTCCGATCGTTTTCCCCGGGGCAATTAGCCTAGCTTAGCATAAGGACAGGAAAGACCCATTGAACGCAGCAGTGGCCTGTTGCTTCACAGGTAGCCATCTTGACGAACAACAGCCAACTGAACCTGCAGATCCGTCGCCGTGAGGTTGCCAGGTTTGGTACTAGAGTATAAAGACCCATATTAAAAACATGTCCTTAGCCAACTGCATCTGGCAGCTCGTGCTCTTGGGTGTGTGTACAGATTTAAACAGCTAAATCTGAAAATAATATGATGAGCAGTGGTGTTACTTTGGACATAATACATCTGAAATCATATCCATTAAAATCAGAAACCCAACACATAGATTTCCTTTTTTTAATGGAAAGACCAACATTAGACTGGCCATCTACTGTTGTTCAGCATGTCACAGAATCCGAGGGCATGTAAGCCGAGGTGTCAGCTGTCCCGTTACTTGTCCTTCCTGTTTTTTCGTCCCTCTCACATTTTCGCTCCGCCGAAGCCTCCCGAGCGACAAAGAGAGGACAAGACACTTTACTCCCGTCCATTGTCTTGTCACTGTGCTTCCTTCCCCCTCACTGCTCTTCGTGGAGATCTGTGTGTGCGCGTGTGTGTGCGTGTGTGTGTGTGTGAGAGAGAGAGCTACACATGGTGGAACAGTGACCAGAATACTAACACTAGATGTAGAGAAAAAACCTGATTATATCAAATTCTGGACAATAATAAAACTGTACCGTAAGTCTCTCTCTCTCTCTCTATGAGAGTATTCAAATATAACTCCAAAACTAATTTAACCTGACAGAATTAAATATATGATGTTTACTTTAAATTAACTGTGTCATACCGTACAATGTCAAAGGAAAGATATTTGTATTCATTTATTGGCTTTATTAATGATTGTTTCTCATTTTTGGTCTCCAACCTGTGATCTGTGGCTGTCGCATCACAGTAAAAAATAATCAAATGGTGAGAATTGGTAACGGTGTCGCCATTAAAGGACACGTGGTTTTAGTCTGTCAAGATAAAGAGCAACTGTTGTTCTAACTGGAATTGTAAAAGGAAAATGATCATTTGGCTGTGACCGATATGTCAGGAGCTGACTCAATAAACTGAATAACCTCTGAGGCGATCGAGGGAAAATTAATCTCTGGGTAGTTATGAAGATTCAATTAATGGTTTCGGTCATTAGTCAAAGAGCAGTGCTTCCCACTTGTTTGTCATATTGGCGGCACCTTTGCCTCTAGAAAATTGTGATGGGCCTTTTTACAAAACATTTTTACATATTACTTGCCAATTAAAATAATCATTAGTTGCAGCACTAGATTTGTCTGCTGTGCCTTGTTTATCCTTCCTGACCATTCGTTTATTGTGCCAAAAGTCTTTTAATGAAGTCCACGGATGTGACTGAAGAAGAAGAAGATCTCTGATGTGAGCGAGCCACCGTGGCAGAGGTCACCAAAGATTCTGCTAAATGTGATTTGTGTCCTTGTCCAGTTGGCAAGGCTATAAATAAAATGAGATGGGATTCAGTCGAGGTCTGTGAGGTAGTGAGGGCAGGGTCCAGGGAGTCGATGTGGGATATGCTGAGGTGTTTGTTGCCGTCAGCGATTGGGAGCACAGACAGGAAGCAGATGTCTCAGCAGAGGGCAGCAGCATCTATGGCGCTTGTGAAAAACACCAGTGGAGGGTGAGGGGGAGGCTGAGGAGAGGCTGCGCTGGGCTTCTGTAAAGAGGGAGCGGGAGGAGGGGAGGACAGGTTGTCTGATATTTGCTGCAGGTGGGAGGCTTATCACAGTGGGAGAGGTCTTTCATTCGTCGAAGAAAACCACACACACAGCAGTGTTTCCACCCACAGTGGTAAGCCTCGTCTGCTTCTGCAACAATTAGTCAATTAAGAGAAGGGTAACTGACAACTATTATGATATAATATGAATTCCTCTTTTAAGACATCATAGGCCGAAATGTTAAAGACTCCCTTACTCAGGGAGTAGCTCAGGAGGTAGAGCCTTCTACTGCTCGTTCGAATGGGTCGAATTGTCCTTGAGCAAGACACTGAATTCTTAACTGCTCCTGGTGCTGCGCCATCAGTGTGAATATGTTTTATATATTTGCTTTTCTCTGCTGAGGCTGAGGATACGACCGAACCTTTCCCCGTCTGTATCCTGTCTTCAGACACGACACAAAATGAGGTGAGCCTATCTTGGCAGGGTTCGATTAACCGAATGGGCCCTGAAAGCCCAAAGGGTCTGGGGCCCAGGGAATCTCTTTTAAGACACGTATAACAGTTTTTGGTTGAAAAGTCAAATGACCACAAAGAGACCCAGAACAATGACGACCAAAAGTGTGTGTCCCACTGTCTTGTATTGAAGTAGGAAGGTAAGGCGTACCTTTGTCCCCAGGAACCCATCCATGAATCTTAGACTCTTGGAAATTTTTCATATCAACTATGTTCCTGTTTTCTTTTTCAAAAGAACAAACTCCCAAAACTGAAAACACCACAGAGATTATGACAAAAGTAATTGTTGGTTGCAGCCACCTTCTCTGCCTCCGAAACTTCTGATTTGCTTTAGAGGCGTTTAGAGAGCAAATGTAAATTGCAGTTGCAGTTGATTCTCCGCATGCACATCTGTCACACGCCGTGCCACCCACCACCACCCGAGGTATTTCTCAACCTGCATGGGAAACACTGATTGGCATCGGCTCCACTTCCTCTGTCGCTGGCTGCGAGTGTGAACCTGCCTCCGTCTGAGACGTGTCCGCACCCCTCTGCGTTCATTCGAAGTGAAAGACAAGCTCACTTCGTTTCCTGCGGTTTGCTACAGTAGCAGCGTACAGTAAAGTGCACCGTCGGAGGAAATTAAGCTCATCGCCTTTGCCCTCTGGAGGTGCCGTTTAATTTTCTTGCTTATCGCTTATGTCTTGAATGTTATTATTAATATTGCATGTCAGAGGTGAGATCAAAGCAATGGTGACAGGGTGAAGAAAACACGGCTTGTGCAGCATCAGTGACGCATCCACCGACTGCAACCAGAGGTTGTAAAAAAAAGGGAAGTCAAACTCCTCCACTTGTGAATTCCAAACCACGGCAAGAAAACACAACTCTGAGATTTATCTCACCTCAAAGGATGTTAGCAGCGATATTCCTATCTGTTGTGATGCTTTAGGAATTTTAAGTAAGACAAAAGCCGCAGCGCACTCCTCCCTTGATGTTGTCAAGTGTTACCAGAAGTGTGAGCAGAGAATGATGCTCCTCATTTTCCCCCGACATAGGCTATAAAGCAGAGCACAAGAGAGGGAGATATAGGAGAAGAGATATAAAAAAAAATGAAAGAGCCGGTGTCCTGAGAAGACAAAATCATTATCTTCCTGTTCCCAGGCAGAGAATAAGGATGGATGGGAGAGGGATGGCAGAAAAATGGAAGACTGAAGGTGGAAAAGTCGTTAACAGAAAGTATCACTCCCTCCATTCCGGTGTGCCTTGGAACAAAATCCATCCAGTCGCTCTTCTTTGTAAATCTACTAGGCCTCCAATATACTATCCACCAGTCCTTTCTCTTTTTTCTATTATACTGCAAGTCGAATTCAAATTGTGCTCTCATTTAGAGTAAAGTAGATGATACAGCACCCTATGAATTGGGGCATGGATGCCGTCTGATTGACAGACATTACCGTCCAATCTGTGCATAGTTGCATGTGTAGGTGGATGTGTAGTGGACGAGCTCTCAGTCAGACCCTTCCAAATATGGTTACTACTGGTAAAAAACAAAAACAAAAAACACGATGGCGCTGGTCAAAATTCAAAACTCGATGCTTCCAATTGGCAGCCGACGGGTGACAACATGGTGGGTTGCCAGTTTGTGTCAGACAGGAAAAGGACGGAATGTTTGCTCGTTGACTAAGACTGCGATTAAAGATGGACGACATGACAGCTCCCACAAGTGAAGCCAAAACATCAGGATATACGTCAAATACATTTTTCCCAAAGATGGTTTCTGTCAATATAGTTCTCATCTATCATCGTTTTTTTCTGATGAGTTTGTTTTTAATAAATTCTTTGGCGAATCATCATGATTGACAGCCGAGGCCGAGCTGAAGCGATTTTGGCTTCACTGTTGTTCAAAGGAAGAAACGTTGAGACGCGTCGTCCATCTTTATTCAGAGGTTAGGGGAACGACCTCAGCACATTCAGTGCATGCCTAATAGACAAATGTGATGCTGATGTCTATCTCTCTCACACACAAACACACACACTGCTGATTGTGCTGACAGAGGTCAAAATGCAAATCCGATCTCGACTCATTCGCTCGTCAGACCTTGCTGCAGGGTAGATATCGCATTTAGAATCTATAAGCAGAAGGTGGAATGAGAATGTAACTGAGTGTTTGTTCATCTGTTGTTGTGAAGGAACCAGGGATTAAGCATAAGCCTCCAGTGATCCCTGTGAATCTCTTCTCCCGACTGTACGCGGCTTATCATTGGAGGAACACTGTGTGATATGTTGTAATAGTGTTGATCATTTCATACATTTGTTATTTCTTGTGACGTTGACACTCTTCTCTTGCTTTAAGATTGAAAATGCTTGTGTAAAACCTTTGATATTTTATTCTATAACCACTTTAGCTGAACTGCAGTAGTTAAAGTGAGAACTGCAATGCAACATCTAGACGTTGGTTAACTTGGCTTTGGGGACGAGAGGCACAACAACACCAACGACTGTCATGTGGATAACATCACGCGCCGACAACACAAAGCGTGACCCCAGCGCTCCGCGGCGCCCTGCAGCTCTGGGTCACACCGAGCTCCTCGGTGAGCGTCGTTCCCATCTCCCCTTTCGCTGTTGTTCACAGCTTCCGGCTCCGCGCTCGGAACACAGAGATGCGGATTATGTCACAGCAGCCGTTTGAAGCGAAGCTCCTCTCCGCCCCACGACCACAGGTCACATTAGACTATGACTCAATCCGTCTCATTCCTTCACACTGGAGCGTGCCGCTCCCTCGCGCTCCTTTCAAATGTGCTGAACACATCAGGAAACACTGAGCACTTACTCCGTGTGATTCACTGGTGGATTAAACCAACAAAGTGTGTTTCCCCCTCAACTCTGCGGTTTTCTTTTTCTCCCCTGTCAACAACGCAACTTTTCTTGGCGGCCCCCTCGTCATATTTCGTAAAGAGTGGGGCCCATGCGAGAGTACGGAAGGGAGGTGTGTGGAGGACTCATGGCGAGCGAGTGGGCGCTGTGCCCAGGAGCTACCGGGAAAATCTCCCGCTGCGTTCTTCATACGTGAATGACAAACGCCGTAAAATGTCCGGACGCAGTTTCTCTGGAGCTCATGTCTGAATTCAAGCTTGACTGATGCCAAATCAGTGGATGACAAAGAAAGGGCAAAAGATGTCGTAAAGATAGTGATGTTTTTCTCTCAGATTCTTAGCTGATTTGGGGTTGTTACAGTCAATGAACTAAATGTTCAGGTTCAGCCCCCTAAATAAACACCATATGTTTCCCACAATATCACATGTGGATTTTCCATTTCATTACTATTTCAAATGGGTTAAATCTTGTTTCATTGTACAGCCGTTGGCTGCAGCCTTCGCAAATGTCTTCATGTGTTTATTCTTAGTTTCAACCTGCCCTGGAAATAACCAGAGAAGTCCCAGATTTTCCCGAGAGAAATTGAACTCAGTGTGATTATTATCACGAAAACATGATGCCTGTTTCTCTCGGGGAACATCCGTTCCAGATCCCCATCAACCTGTATCAACTCCGGCAATCTGCGTAGTGGAAGTCACAGAACTTTAACTTTGTGTTGAATTTCTGTCAAACCGCTGTAAAGGAGTTCAGGTCTGCGAACATGGCCTCTCTCCTGCTTTATTGGTGGAGATGATTAAATATTGGTTCTGCACTCTTGACTCTGGGACCTTCGGCTCAAAAATAGCAGCGGCAGCCTTCGCTGGAGTGACAGCGGTCCAGAGTGCCACTGATGTCCAAAGAGCAGCGAGGGCTGCTCTCATTTTGCGAGGATCTAGTTCGCTCCCTGAATATTTCTGCTCGGCTCACCGAGCCGTCTCTGAGCCCCGGAAATGTTTCAAAAGAAAAATAGGAAGTGGTCCCAGTGTGTCGGCGCATCGTACGGTCGACTCGGTGCAAACCCCGGGTCTAATCCGTAATCCCACAATTTGATCCAGATCTCAACACCCTCGGCCCGGCCCGTGATCCCATTTAGCCCCGGCTGCCGCCTCGCCGTCGAGTCGGCGCTGCGAGGGAGGCGAGGGGAGGCAAAAGTGATGGCTAAGGCTTTGGCTAATCATGTTACCGTAAGCAGGAAGCAGGAAGCACGCGCACGCACACGCACACGCACACACACACACACACACACACACACACACACACACACACACACACACACACCCCCAAAGTGTATTAACCTCATGGCTTCTGCTGCCAGATATTCAAGCGTCAACAGTTTTTGTCAAGGTTACAGTGTGTGTGTGTGTGTGTGTGTGTGTGTGTGTGTGTGTGTGTGTGTGTGTGTGTGTGTGTGTGTGTGTGCGTGTTGAAAACCTGACAGTGATATATAAGTGGGATTTTAAAGCAAGGATGTGATAAAACACTGAATTAGAGACGCAGAGAGCTTCCGGTCGGAGAGTTCAGCTGTTTCCTTTTGTTTGGCTGCGTCATTGGTTCGGGCGTGGGGACGTTCAGGGTGTGTGTGCGTGTACTTGTCCTTCTATAGCTGTGAGAACCAAATTTGGTTCAAAACCATCGTTGGGGGGACATTTTTGGCCGGACCTCACAATTTCACAGGACTGTTAGGCGTTTAGTTTGATGGTTAAGGTTAAGGTAAGAGGTGAGGGTAGGCACGATGAGTAGGGCTGAAACTTGCGATCATTTTCATTATCGATTAATACGTCAATGATTTTCTCGATTAATCAATTAGTGGCCTGGTCCATAAAATGTTGAAAAGTGTTGAAAAGTGTTGATCGTGTTCCCAAAAAACCCCAAGATGAGGTTTCTGGTTTTGGCTTCGCACCAAAGACATTCAGTCTACTGTCACAGAGGAGCAAAGAAACCAGAAAATGTGTGAAGCTTTTTTCATAAAAACTTCTTGCACCGATTCATCGATTATCAAAATAGTTGGCGATTAATTCAGTTTACTAATCGAGTCATCGATCAACTGTTGCAGCTCTATCTCTTAGAAAACGATGAGTGCTGCTGCTGTAGTGTGTGTGTGTGTGTGTGTGTGTGTGTGTGTGCGTGCACGTTTGTATTCACGTGATGGATTCTCCCATTAAAGCTGCTGCAGTGCTGCCTTGTCCGTGCCTCACCCACCTCTGTGCACCGTAGGATTTACATCATTTCAGACATAACTAAATCCAACCCCACCCACCCACCCACCCACCCACCCACACACCCACACACCCACACACCCACACACACACACACACACACACACACACACACACACACACACACACACACACACACACACACACACACACACAAACCTGAGGGAAGGCCAGGGCAGAATTACTCCATCCATTTCAATTAGGGAAGATTGAATATCTGATTCAGAGACGCGTGCGTCGCTGTGTGGGCGCAGTGGCTGCAGCCCAGGACTCGAAACTAAATGACTGGTCTGGAAATAGAAAGACACCGCGAAACACACCAGCCGTCTCCGCTGGTGGAAGATAAAAAAAATATTTTTAGCCCCTGCCGGCGACAGCGTCGAGACTCAGGGGACGGTGCACAACATCAGGACACAGAATCCGACTTGACGCGACACCATGACGGTTGTTAAGACGCGGCGCTGCGTTGGACGTTGATGGCGGCAGGCGATTCGCTCGTACACCTCATTGTCACGTGGGTCACATGACCGGGGGCCTCCTCTGTATTTACCTCGACACAGGGTCTAGTTTTACTGTGATAAGTTTTGGTTTTTCCTGCTCCACTTCATTTCCTTCCTGACAATGACTTGCAAAATGCTCTCAAAGTCCACGTCCTGTGTCGGCGTTTGTGTTTCTCTTTTCTCCTACGCCTTGTTTTGCATCTCAATGTTCTAATCAATCAGTTGAGTTGCGTCCAAGCCGAACTGGAATCAAGCAGAAGAATTTCTTCCAAACAGGCATCTGGAAGCCTAAAGGCTTTTCGTTTTTCTTCGGCTTGGCTGATTTCTGAGGTACTTTTTGCAGTAAAAAAAACAAAACACCAACCATAAAACAGAGACTAAAGTAACCCTGATGTTTTCATTACAGCTCACAGACAAAGAGAAAGCCAGTAATGTCGCTGACTTTCGGGGGGACAGGTGAAGCTTCCCCAGCTCCATTTCTTCATCCTTTCTGTTTCTTACAGATAAAACCACTCACTCGCCGCTGTCGGCCTTTAAAACTTTAACCTCTTGCACGTTGTCGTCTCCTTAACTGGGGGGGGAAGAAGGAGAACTACTGCAGGAAATATAAAAGCAGCGAAGCTTAATCCGCTGCAGTGTTCGCCCTCGTCCCTCCAATGAATAAAGGCCATGTTGACGTCGAGGACCGAGTCCAAATGAGCCGGAGGAGACGCCAGCTGGGAGACATTTTTGAAGGTCTAATAGAAGATGGTTAAACAGACATCTGTGCTGGAATTGAACCAACAACCCAAATCAGTTTCTGGCAGAAGAGCCGCTCCGTCTCACATGGTAGAAGACTGTGCTGTTGGAGAACAACGGCCTGTTGCATGAGGAGCATTAAATCAGTGGGCCAATAAAGACGGTGTAGGAGTAGTAGAAAGTACAAATTCAAACATTCATCATTTGTTCTTTACTCATGCGAGAAAACACAACCCGCGAGTGTCCACCTGTTCTCTACCGGACACGGACGACAGTGACGTAGGTTTTTTTTTTCATCACGTCATGCACATTGTTTCCTGGAGTTCAGATATTTCAACTCGAGCGAGTGGCGCAAATTTCGTGTCGTTGCGTCGCGTCATTCGCGTGAGCGGGAACGAGACGCGGCGTGTGGATTTTGGGTTCTACACCGTACAATGGCGAAGTAACTTTTGAGTTTTGGTTTGAGTAGCTTTTATGAAAAAAAAAAAAGAGTCAACGTTCTCTGATTTCAGCTTTTTAAATGCTTATATTTTCCGGTTTCTTCGCTCCTCTGTGACAGGAAACTGAATTCCGTTGGTGTGTGGACAAAACAAAAACATCGTCTTGGAGTTTTGGGAAAGACGGTCGACATTTTTTAAGCATTTTATGACATTTTGTGGACCAAACAACTAATCGATTAATCGAGAAAATAATGGACAGATTAATGGGTTCGAAAAAGTAACCGTTAGTTGCAGCCCTCCTTTTTATTGAGAGCAAGGTACAGACCAAAGTGACAGGCAGACATATAGAAAACAAGGCGTTGGTGCTGCCGTTTAAAAAAGGTAACATTTGCTTCACGTTAAGCTAATAAAAAGAAAAGAATAACAGCCCAAACCCACAGTGACCAAAATGTACCTGTATGTATGGTACTGGAAAGTATCTGGGACCAAGGTAATAATAATAATAATAATAATAATAATAATAATAATAATAATTGGGAAAACGAGCCAAATGTCGTCTTCGGCATCGGCGATCGCTCGGAATACCGTTGACTTCCGAGATCACCATCTGTTGGTACGACCACGCGGGCAACATCTACAGGAGAGACATTTCAAGGTCAAGATGCTTCAGCTGTGCTTTCATTCCCTCTGGGTTTTACCCGTGTCACTATCTAGTGATACCAGGAGCTGCAGCATCCCTCCAGGGGACGTGGAGCCTGAAAGAAACACCACTGAGAGGTCCAAGATGGAGGGAAAAGGCCACGAAGAAGAACCCCCCCCCCCCCCACAACAACGTAAAGGGAAAGAAATCATCACAACACCCTGGCAGCATCTGTGGCAAAGCCTGCCATTCATCCACCGGCCTTCTAAAGCCCTGCAGGCGGGGCCAGGCAGATAACCTCCACTGCAAAGGCCTGCGTGTCTCGGGAGACGCGCAGGCCTTTTATTTCTCCACACTGCCCGTAGCCACGGATCCGTCCAACTGTCGAAAGTAATAACCAGAGTCTCAACAGGCTGTCAAGAGGACAATGTGAATGAGCTAACCCCCGAAGTTTGCAAAGGCAGGAAATGTTGCCGAAAAATGAAGAAATATTAACTCCCACATGGTTATATCATCTCATCTAATTGCTCCACTGGATCAGATCATACACCGTGAACTTCTTTTTTACACAAATTAGAGGAGAAAAGTTTCCGGCTTGGAGCTCAGGGCAGCAAACCGCAGTGCACTGCAGAGACTATTCATTTGTGGAACTTCAAACACATCTCAACTACGGCACAATGGGACTGATGAATTGGCTCACTGTGCTGTAGTGCACCGTATTACCTCGTTTGCTCTTTAACAAAAGCTAATAACTCCAAGGGTACGATTAGCAAATACAAATACAGAAAGTGATTTTTTTTTTTACCATTTTCCCTTCAAAACGATCCCACGTCTCAGTCTTTTTGACAGTGGACAGACAAGTGGAAACCCAACAGGACGTCGCCCGCTGGTTTGTGAGGTGCTGTTTTAGAGCCTCAAGGTTTTGCATTTTGGTTGGCGCCATCTTGAAACCAGATGTTACCATATTTGGAGTAGTGGGGGTGTGGCCTGTTTCTTTATGACAAAGAAATGTAATTGAAGCTCGATATTTTAGTTTAACCATAAACTTTATCATAAATATCCATACATAAAAAGAAAGCACAAATAAAACCAAATATATAGAACTTGAATAAAGAAGATACACATCATTTATTTTACGTAAAATGTAAACAAATGCACATTGTTTTCCTGCGTTGTTTATTCAGTACAATAAAAGATTTCATATCGGTAAACATAAGCTCTGATAAAGCCTCATATCAGCCTATAACATCGATGCGCGATATATCGGCCGGGCTCTACTCTAAATGGACAATAATCAATAAAATGCTTGAAAAAAGAGATGAGGACATTAACTCCTCAGGAAAATGAATCAAGTGAGAAGTAGAGTCCTTTTCTCATAGATTTCTATAGAGTCGCCCTCTGTTGGTGATTCTAGAGAATACAGTTTTTTGGACTCTTCCGCGTTTGCCTCACTTTCCGGACTCTGTGATTTTTAAGTGTTTCTTTAAATTATCTTTGATTTTTTTTCCCCCCAGATCTCATTCACTGGAGGCTCAACCTTAAAAAATTCTGCCTCCTTCTCTTCGCTTGCAACCGAAGACATCAGCAGTGACCTTTACAGCTCTGTGGTCCAGTCAAGTGTGTTTATTTCAGACAGAATAAAGACAGCCCATGGGAAGGTTTTCTTCCCTTTTTTTTTTTCTTCTTTTCTTGGTCGGCTGAACACACAAGTGCCTTCCCGTGCCGGCCCTCGGCTAAGGCGAGAGTCAAGCCGAGGCGAGGCGAGAAGAGCCCCATGTTTGTTTGGCTGTTGTGCAGCTCGGCCAGTGGACTGTCAACAGTGTCAATTAAAGAGAGGAACCGGCCTGGAAATCACAAAGACACAACACACCGCAGAGTTCACCTCTGTGCAGCCACTGTACACTGCACAAACGAGAGGCCAGAGAGTGTTTGTTGGGTGATATTTGTTTGTTTTCCTTTAATACAGAAAATGTGGCCACACTAAAATCACATGTAATCATTTTACTAAATATCACAACAACACATAGTATATAGATGTGTGTATGGAATTTCCAGCCTAAGTAGTCAACGACATTTCTCAGCCTTCCAGAGGATTTGATATTTTTAAACTTAAATTAAAATCACACTTATTTAATTGAGCTTTATATAATGATTTCATGGTTTTATTATTGTTATTTATCGTATTTATGTTATCATATTAAATTAAAACAAAGAAAAATTGTGTTGATAATTGTTATTTTTTTTAAATATATGTTACAAAGTACTTCATAACTTGATTTATTGTTTTTATTCTTCATTTTTTATATATGTTTTATTATCTTTTATTAACTACCCTACTTATAATTCTTGGTTATTTTTGGTATACCAAAATTTAGTTTATTAATAGTTTATTTGAAAGGTGCTATGAGAGGTGAGAGGTGAACTCTGCTTGATGATTGATTGATTGCAACTAATACATACAAAATGCTCACAGTGAACATGATGGTAGGTTGTGCCATGAAATGTCAACTTACTATGATGTTGTTGAAGGATGTTCTAAAACTTTTCTCTTTTTTGCCACTTTGTTCTTTAAAACCAGCGGCTGGACTCTGCTCGATAAAGGTTTGGTACAAACTTCACCTCTGGCTCATTGGCCTCTAATGGGGCTGAGATTAAATGGAACTCCATAATGTTTAACAGGAGCCGGAGTGCAGCTCAGAGTCTGGACCTGACAACCGAAAAATGACTTCCAGATGATCGGGAGAAAGTTAACAAGGTAATCATTCATCTTCCGGGGGACAGTTCACATATTCACCATTTTCGTTCACTGACACCTGGTAAGAAAAGTGCTTGTACTGAGGGGAGTTCATGAGGAAAAGCTAATGATAGAGTGGGACCGTTACAAGGCTGCTTTGAGAGAAGGAAATTCAAAGTAATGCCTCAACCCTGAAAGTTTAAAACTTTGTCAATTTGAAATTTTAACCGATCTTTACCCGGCAGGTTATGGCCTCCCCTATACCGTCTGCGTCTGTTAGCAAATCCACAATGACACATCAGGATTTGTCCTGTTCTGCTGAGCCTCGATGACAACGTGCTGGTTATAGATGATTTGGCTGAATGCTAAAACATGGAGAGAGTACGTTGAAACAGCAGGAGGAGAGATGGATGCCATCGCTGCCTCTAGCTCTATTTAATTTTTAGCAAACAGGGCCGAATCTACAGTATCCCCAGGGACAGGAAGCTGTTATTGAAGCGGATTTAAGTTTTGCCTCACAAAATGCTAATATCATAAAGACGAGGGCCAAGCATTACATTATCAATTTGTTTGTAAACGTTACGGGTTTTTATCGTCCCGCCTTTGAGCAGCGCAATGCACGTGTTTATTTAATTAATCAATCAGCTCGGCGCCGTATCATCGACATTGCATCCAAAGCGCCACAATCACTCAGCCGCCGCATAACAAGACAGATCATACGTGAGCGGCACAGGCTGAATTTATAGAGCCCAGTTGACAAGAGGGAGAACGCCGGCTAGTCTGCATGAAATACCACGTCCGACTAAAAAATTGTTGCGCCGTAATGAAAAGCTGTTACGACCGACTCGACACAGGATCAGACAACAACCAGCTTGCCCTTCAGTTTCCTAGTCAGTGTGCAATTTATTGTGATTTCAAAAGGAGCCCTGTTTGTACAATATGACACCGCTATTGAATGTCCAGTTATTAATACTCACAATGCAATATGAGATGAATACATTTACGTCAGTTCGTCTGCAGAGCTAGGAAACTCAGTAGTAATAGGTGCTTTGCAGATATTGCATATCACAATTATTTAGAGGCGGCTGTGGCTCAGGAGGTAGAGACAGTCGTCCACTGCACAGAAGGCCGGCGGTTTGATCCCCGCACCCCTCAATCCACATTCACAAGCCTAAATTGAACCCTAGTGGTGTATAAGATTAGAAAAGTAGTATATAAACACAGTCTATCCATTTAATATGTACACATTTTTGACCTATCATATATCTAAAATATTCTTTGGAATAATGTGTATTTTTAATAAATGCAAGTTATGCTATATGGAATTCAAAATGTTCTCTGAATACATCTTACATTCATGGCGAAGTTATCCAAACTCAAAATGAAAGTTTAAATTATCGTGATTTATAGCAATAGAAACAATCAAAATATCTCTATGCTAATTGGCTAAAGACTTGATTTACAATAATCTTGCAAACTGAGCAAACCCTCGTCAGATTTTGATTCACATGGCGCTGAACTCTGCTTGGCGGCATCACTTTTTGTCCCCTAACTGATCCCCGCCCACATGAAACCACTGAGGAACGCAAAAGGAAAAATGGAAAAGTTACTAAAAAAAAGAATCAAAAACATGTTTTCAGGGCCTTAAAACTCATGTCAACAATAAAAAAAAAAATAGAAGAAGAGCACTCTTGTGCCGTTGCTCAGCACAACCTCTTCTCCTGCATTTTTTATTTCTCTGCACACAGTTTGCTGTTGAGTGACTTAAACATTTAGTGCCAATCAGCGTCGACCTTTTCAACCATTTGACGAATAGCAGCACACTCTGATAAACTTCCCTCCAACACTTCATTTAAATATTAGACTTTAAGAAAGAGAAGGGCAGAGCTTACACACTGATCGTCAATGCGAACACCAGATTTGGAGGAGACTCCTCCCTTGTATCTCCTTCTTACTCAAGTGTTTGGGTTAGGAAGACTCATTTTGCAACACGGTTTCATAAAGCACATCCAAATTATGGATGATTGTCTGCCAAAGGTGTTGGCTGAGGAGATAAACACAGTTGACTGCCAAACGATTGGAAGGATACGTGGTTACTGGTAAATTCCCAGTCAGGGGGAAAGAACTGCGCTTTTCCCCCCTCAAAGAGTGAACATCTCGACGTAATGGAGTTGGGCCAGCGTCCATCGCCAGTGGCTGACAGTCATGGCATCACGTTACTTGTTATTTATTTCCTGTCATTTCCTGATCCTGTTTTCTTTGGCCCCGAATCATCAGAGTCTTTTGAAATTGGGTATCTGCCAAAAAAACGAGTCCAAGCCTGTATTTAATTTACGTTACATAAAGACTGATTTTGTATGACACGTTAAAATAACACAGATGTAGACTATTAATCTCACACACCTAATTTTTAAGAGCTTCCTTCTTCCAAATACTGACGGTCGTGGTTGTCGGTCTGCCATCACCTTAATTAGTTACGGGTGAGATGACGAAACAACCATGCGGTTCAATTTAATCCCCCAAAATATAATATTCCAAAGAATATTCAGTCTGAGTCAGCTACGCTCAGAAGTGGGAGCTGAGTGTCTTCTAGGATGCTAATGCGAATAATTATTAGTGCCCCTGCATGTGTAATAGAAAAGAAACAGGTTTTTGTATTTTCATGTTGAAGAAAAGATGAAATCATCTCATAAATGTTACAATGTAAGACCACTGAATTCAATATTTATTAAGGATTATCAATTTATCAGTCTGAAAAAAAAATATGGCAATCCAGAGATTATGCATTAAATATTTTCCAGGGCAGGGGAGTGGAAGAGCAGAAAATTCAAACTGGCAGCCGACGGTTTTCACCCCCGGTCCTCCTCCCAGTAGTCTCGTCTCAGACATTTCAAGAAATCGTTAGTCGTTATAATAAAATTAAACTTGATATTCCCCTCTCACCTGCCTGTTGTTGAGTATTTGGAAACAACATCCATTCCTGCAACTTCCAACAACACAGGTTTTTGATTTTAAATTTTTCCAGTATACGGATATTTGTTTATACTGATATAAGTTAGTTTACGGGGAAACATCGATGTAAAGTGGTTTACTTGCATAGTAATCCGAGTCTGACTAATATCATCATCACACATCATGTTCTATAGGATGTGACGAGGCCTCGGGCCTAAGTCGTCTTATTTACTGATGAAAGTGTTGGAGAAGTCAACTAATTTACTTCTGTACAGTGCAGACATACTGTAAGGGAAGGATAGAGCCAAGGAAACAGAGGGAGAGTTGAACAGGCTAATCTCACGATTAGTATTCACTCAGCTGCCAGTCCTCCCTAATTCCTACATTCACATATGATACATTCTCGTAATGAAATTTACACAAAGTTGATTGAATATCCTCATTAAATTATAGGAGGGTAATCATTAAAAATGAGTCTGTAAACATTCCGTAATGTATAATGAAACAGATGCACTTTGAGGTTTTACAGAGTGAAGTTACGTATTTCAGTGACGGACCTTCAATTAAAATGTCATCTGAAAGATATCAGGGTCTTTGTGCACGTGACACGTTCCATTATGTTCTTCCTTCGTTATACACATTCAGGATCTGGATTTTAATTTCAGACGCACGTATCACAGATTGCGTGAAATATGATGCATTTCTTAATAGCAACGGGGGGAAATAGTTTTGAATGATTGACCAAGGTAAACTTGAAAGGTTTCTTAAAGGGAAAGGAGTGTTGACGACCGTTGGAGCAGCTCAACATCAGAAGAATCACTTTAAAACAAGCAAAACGAATCTAATTCACATCTGTGGCATCAAGCCTTCTTCATAAAGGAAAATATTACAGACAAATATGGGCAAAACTCCAAATCAACATTATTGGACCTTAACACTAGAGCCCTAGGATTTTGGGGCCGATACCGATTTAAATATATCTTTTCAAAATTGGCAATGATTCCTGAGATGTTGTTGTCAAAGCCAAACAAAATGTAATTAACGTTTAATAAGTATAAATGAAAAAAACAAAACAATTACAACTTATGAAACATTGAGACATTGATGCGGAAAGTAAACATATTTTTTTACGTAAATTTTAAACATGAATAAATCTGAATATGAATTCCGTATAAGTTTATCCCTTATATTTGTTTAGTTTTGTCTGCTGGATTTTTTGCCCATGATTGCCATTGACGACTGTATTGGATTGGGCAGCAATCTTGACAACATTCTCGTCTGCCCCGGAGCAAAACAAAAACAAAACAATCAACCCCCTCAAATACCATTTCCAATTTTTTTCTATTCCCTTCCACTCTGCAGACACATTCAAGTCACATCCGCTCTTTTTCTTAATTACAGGGAGTTTGGTTGAAATCATCATCTTGAAAAAGGTGTCGCAGAATTGCACCTTTACACAAGAGGCCAACGAACGAGGCGACAAGCAACAAACCAGAGCAGAGTGTACACACACACACACACACACACACACACACACACACACACACACACACACACACACACACACACACACACACACACACACACACACACACACACACACACACACACACACACACACACACTCACACACTCACACACACACTCACACACACTCACACACACTCACACACACTCACACACACCGGGGCTGAAGGTATCAAAACAAATATTCTCGCTGAGATTTTAAATTAGGTCAAGACGGAAGGATGAAAGAAGAGATCTGAACAAATTAAAAATCCAATTCCCCCCCCACTCTTAGTAATCCTATCAGTCAGCATAAATAAATATGTAGCCACACTTAACGGTGACACCTTCTGAAGCCACGAGCACGTCCCACCAACACAAGTCGAGGAAGATTAAAGGTCAATTTGTTAGACGTCTTTATGAGCTTGTCTCGTCCGCTGCTCGTGAAACGTAAATCAGAAAATGTCAGTTTCATGGCTGCTGCTTTTTATTTATTATTTTGAAATATTAACCAGTCAATCCCTTGGCAGCTTCATCGCCGCCGTTTCAACAGCTCACTGGAACCTCTTTATGCTCGGCACACAATTAGGAGGAAACCGAATGCACTGCAGATTAAATACGACCGCGGTAATAATACGGCTTTTTAACGAGTTGTATTGATCGCCTGCCACCGCATCCGTGTGATCCTCCGCTTTCAGCTTCACGTCCAGCTTCTACACCGACACATCTCAGCCCAACGGACGAGACAATGGGACGACGCTAAGAGCAACACGCCGTGCGTGTGTGTGTGTGTGTGTGTGTGTGTGTGTGTGTGTGTGTGTGTGTGTGTGTGTGTGTGTGTGTGTGTGTGTATTATTTATCCAGGAGGCCCTTGCGGCATGCAACGGCAGTCGGATAAATACGGTTTTCATGAAAAGAAATAGGAACGCTGGAACAGAAGGAGGCAGAAGGAGGAGACGAGGGAATAAGACGCCCCCGCGTCACCACACTCATTAACAGCGCAGACACCGGGCAAACTGGCACGTGGCACAAACAGAATATGAATACATGATAAAGCTGACATTTAGAGGCGCCCGTAGATGGATGGCTAACTGACGGCCAATTTGGCTGCTAATCTAAAGGCCAAGGCTGCTGGTGGCAGGGACAAGAGATCAATCGTGTGTGTGTGTGTGTGTGTGTGTGTGTGTGTGTGTGTGTGTGTGTGTGTGTGTGTGTACAGTCTCTCACTCACCAAATAGATTGCTTGAGTGGCCTTGCTTGGAGACGGGCCTGAGCTCATTGGAACCCCAAGCGAAGCGCCTGTAGCTGTCCCATGCATGCTTCATCATCTGAAAGGGGAGGAGGAGGAGGAGGAGGAGGAGGAGGAGGGGGGGGGGGAAGATGAGAAATGAAGAGAGTTAAAGAATGCAATCAATTTCATAAAAGAGAGTGAAATCATTTCCAAGTCATTATTGCGCTGTGGTTTTCTTCATTGCCCATGCAGGAATTTTCTAGGCGAAAACCGAAAATATTAATTTCTTTAAGTAAGAATTTTATACGAGCAGACATTTGACAAAGTGTTCCCTAAAGGCGCGGAGGGGAAAAAGGCTCATGTTGCCCCGAGACCTGGACTATGAAGTGAAGACTGAGACATTTATTCATATTTGAAAAGCTGCAACCAGGCGCCCTTAGGCCTTTCTTCTTTTTTTACAGGCATTACATAATACCTACACCAATTGATCAAAATAGTTGCCGAATCATTTTTTCTGTCGGTCGAATACTTGGTTAATTGCCCTACAATGATCTGTAGGAGCTTGCTGTGTGTCCAAAAGTTATTCGTCTGGAGACAGTAGTTATATTCCGTCAATGAAATTGGCTCTTATCATATCTTAGGATGCGCCGGGTAAGATAAGATATACTTTTATTCGTCCCACAATGGGGAAATTGGGGCATTACAGCAGCAGAAGAATATATAAGAAATTTACAAAAAAGGGTTAGTTAATATAACATTAAATAAAAAAACACCAAAGGTATATAAATACTATATACAGAGCAGTAGCAAGTAAGTTATGAGTGGTAAGTGAAAACACTGCGGCAGTGGACTGAGCAGAAACAATCCGCGTTCAATTCCCTGGTTCGAAGATATAAAATTACATTTTATTACTTCTCGAACCGATGCGGCTAAAGCGGGTAAACTCTAATCACAAAAAAAAGGTTGGGAGGCTAAAGCTCTGGACGGAATGAGCAGGTCTGACCACCGAGCTGAAATCGATATGTAACACAACATACTGCACAAAGTACAACATGTTCAACAGGCGACCGTTCGTGTCAACAGGTCACCTAATGAAATCGCCTCCTTCACAATATGGAATAATTCATGTTGGGTTCTGTTTTTTTTTAATCACCATCGATGATGAGTTTCTTTTAAATATTAAAGGTGACATATCATGCTCATATTTAGGTTCATACTTTTAATTTGGGTGACGACTTTGAAAAGGTTGACATGCTCTAATGTTCTCTCACTGCCCATTCCTGCAGCTCCTCTTTGCACCCTCGGTCTAAAAACGCCCAGATTTCTTTAAGCCCCGCCCCTTCTGATAAACCCCAGTCTGCTCTGATTGGCCAGCCGGCCCGGTCTGTTGTGATTGGTCAACCGAGTTCAAAATGTGCAGGGAATATCACGCCTGACAGCAGAGAAGTGGACATTCTCCGATTGCAGACGGCGTTACCCCCAAAAAGAGTCCAACTGTGACATCACAGTGGGAGATTGTTTAACATTATTTTAATGTGCTGTTGGCTGGAGGCTTGATATCTGCCTGACGACTACGGTCTCTGAATTCAACGCCCGTACACTCAGCTTCCGTGGCAGATGTGAGTCGCTCCTCCAGGTCCGCATGCGTCTGTCCCTTCTAATCCAGGTTATCTAGCATCGTCCCAGAGCTTTCTAAAAAACCTGCGCGCGGATTAGACTCACTAAAACCCTTTATCCCCCACCTTCAGATGGAATACATCTGTTCACACACACACACACACACACTTCAACAGTAGCGCTCTTGTCTTACAAAGGCTCCTACTGGTGCTACGCTGTAACCCATAGCGAGCTACAGGGGGTTGCGTCTTGCCACATGCACCAGCTCAAATAGCACTTTTGAGCTCAACAGTGACCCCGCCCACTTTTTGAACGGCCTCCAGTTCTGGAAAAAAAATGTCCCGCTCATTCATTCGCTCCGTTAACGATCCATAAAATCCTCATATAAAGAGCTTTAAAGCCAAAGGAAAAATTTGGAAAACGGAACATAATTATTTTTAACAGCGAAGGAACTACACGTCCCATAAACCATTGCGAATGTCTTTTACCAACGACTTCCAACTGACAGTTAAGCTTCTTCTTGAATTTAACCTTCATCATTATTATAGTGTTTATATTGTTGATAGTCTTGTAATGTAGATGGTAGCTTGTGTTGTGTGGGTTTATATATCGTGTAAAACGATCGTAGAGTTCAGTGGGAGCAGTAAGTTATGCTGCGTTCAATTACACCTCGGTACTCTGAAAGTTGGGGTTGGTGAGTTTCCGCCGTCAACCTCAACCACGCGTAGGTCGGTAATTCAGAGTTCCCAGTTATAATGCAATGCAGCATCACTAGCCGACATGAAGTTCCACCAATCGGAGACGTCGACGTAACACTTTAGGAGTGCGGGTAGTGTAGTACTTCTCTACGACATTGCGGGTACGATCTCATACAGACTTCCCATTGTTTCACAACCTCGCAGGTCGTGGCGAGTCGACCTTGGATGGTTACGACATCATGGCTAATAATTATAATGTTGTCAGGATTTTCCATCCGAGAATCTTACTGCTGAGCTCTATCCCCCCTCTCTCAGTATCCACATCCTGTAACAATGCATGTACGTAGGTGTGTGTTTGTGTTTGTGTGTGTGTGTGTGTGTGTGTGTGTGTGTGTGTGTGTGTGTGTGTGTGTGTGTGTGTGTGTGTGTGTGTGTGTGTGTGTGTGTGTGTGTGTGTGTGTGTGTGTGTGTGTGTGTGTGTGTGTGTGTGTGTGTGTGCAGCTACAACCTGCCGCGCTGCCTGACTGGCACAGTAACTTATGCCCCCGCTGCTGACTCACTGTTAATTAGCTCACTCCACCAGACAGACACTCACTCACCGGGAACAACAACAATGAGCTGTGATAATGTGACAGGCGGGTGACAGATGACCACAGCGGGCGGTAAACCAGCGGGCCGGTCGCCCCTGAAAAACCTAAGCCAGTATGAATGTCTTGTTGATGCGTACGTCATAAAAAAAAGCTCCACTATATTGCAACCAATGTAAAAAAAAAAAAAAAAAAAAAAAGAGGATAAGATCAAGTTCAAGGGCGGCTTTAGAAACCTTGAGGGACTAATGTACACTGGTGCACAGGACGCTGCGTTCGGCTCATTAGCTCCAAAATGAACAGTGGCAGTCTAAGTGTATGAGTGGGGACGCAACCATCCATTATTTCCACCATCAATTAAATTGGGAGATTATCGTGTCAATCAAATCCCTGTTTGGTTCGGGGAAAAAGGTCAGAGAATTGTGATCGTCCAAGGTGACGTCCTCACATGTCTTTCCTCGTTAATTAATACCCCAAAGATATTCTGATATTTATTGTAGAGGCCCGAGGAAGGAAAAAACTACAACATGTCGCGGGTTAATGATTAACATGTTAATAAATGACTCACAATGAAGTATTTTATCAGAAATAGCTGTTGATGAATTTTCGCCGTTATTTCTTACCAGTTTTTTTTTGCTGAAAAATGCTCAGAAAAGCAAGTTACAACCTGGAAACTTTCAGATTGTTTTGGACCGTCTCCTTAGATGCATGGCAGTTTTCATTCTAATGATAATGTAGTTGTTGTTGTTGTTGTTGTTGTGTGCACCACCAACCCCCAGGGGGCAGCGGCAGACGAGGGGGCGCTCACAGATTCCACCCGAGCCTGTCAAAGAACACGGAGCTCTTTGCACAATAGCACGCTACACATGAGAAGCCTACTTGTGTTGCACTTTATGACACATTTTGACTGAAATTGTACGGAGGGTATTCATACAATTATATAAATGTATATTTTAATGTGTATATAATGCTCATTTCAGGCGCGCGCCCACAAAGTGCTGTTGCAGGTGCCGGAACACTAGAAACCAGGAAAGAAGAGAAGGCAATGTGCATGAATAGACTCGTGCTTGACGCTTTTCACGCAGCGACGGCTAATAGATTCTATGACACATGGGAATACGCCGTACTCCGTAGAGAGCGCGCGGAGGAATCGAGAGCGGCGTAATTAGCACGTTTACCTCAGGTTCCTCCATCTGCATCCCTCGCCAGCAGGACAAACACACCTAAATATATTTGGTGTGTGGACAAAACAAAAACATGATCTGGGGATTTTGGGAAACACGATCAACATTTTTCACCAGTTTTTGGACATTTCATGAACCAAACAACTAATCGATTCATCGATTATGAAAATAATCTTTTGTTGCATCCCTTGTCAGACGCTCTGGTTCCACCTCAACGTGCTGCCCTGAAGTCCACGATCCGACATCTGACCAAGGAGGCTGACGTCAGGGGGACAAGAGTTAGCTGTCAATAATCCAAAACAATGATTTTAGATTTATCATTATGAGATATTTCAGGCGTTTTACATTATCTTTGTGTATGAGTTAGCTAGGGGCTGCAACTAATAATTATTTTCATTATCGATTAATCTGTTGATTATTTTCTCGTTTAATCAATTAGTTGTTTGGTCCATTAAATGTCATAAAATGGTGAAAAAGTACATTGCGTTTCCCCAAAACCACCAAGATGATGTTTTGTTTTGTCCACACACCAAAGATATTTAGTTTACAGTCACAGAGGAGCAAAGAAAACCCAGAAAATATTCACATTTAAGAAGCTGAAATCAGAGAATTTTGACTTGACCCGATTATTTGATTATGAAAACAGTTGGCGATTCATTTATTAATTGATTAACTGTTGCAGCTAAACAGTTTGTGCATCATCATCACCATCTTTGCTTGCTTTCTGGTGGAAGCAGGATTTGACCGGGACGATCACTCTCAGTGTTTCCCACAGAATTGGATCGTGTGTGTGGGCGGGTGGGGATTGGGTAGTCGGGGTCAGGTCGGCGACGGTTGATTATTGTGAGTGGCCGGTGAGCCCAGTCCCTCTCTCCTCGAATCACGGGCACAGCACATAGCGAGCGGCAGCTTGTGCCTGCCAGAGACTGTAAAAATGAAAAGTGATTTTCCCGCTGCTCCCTGTGGCATCATCGACTATGAGTTTTTGAAAGAATGAAGCGAAACAATAAGTTACAATCACTTGTGGTTGGGCCAACAACTGTCAGCGCCACAATTACATTGTGACGTCACTTATTTCGTACACGTTGTCTCTGTTCTCCGATTCAGCATGTAGATGCGAGTGCGGCTCACGTCAACTGAAACATTCCCGTGTCCGAGGCCTCCGTGGCTTTAATGCTCAGGATTCCCAACGTGTTGAATCTAATTGGATTAGCTGCTCGGGATTGCCGCAGGCTGAACACCGGCACTAGGAATCTGACGGCCGAGGCTATTTCAGACGCACGGCAGCTCCGTGCTAATTGGCTCTGTGTTTAAGGTGCCACGGTTTTTCTAGGGCACCAAGCGAGTCCAACCTACCACACACACACACACACACACACACACACACACACACACACACACACACACACACACACACACACACACACACACACACACACACACACACACACACACACACACACACACACACACACACACACACACACACACACACACACACGGCGGAGGAAGAGATTATTTTACCACAGAAAGGCTGCGTGAGTGTTGACAATCACCCAGAGTGGAGGACGACCGCCTCCTCTCTCCGCTGCCCAATTTATTCCTGTTCTCCGTCGTCCCCTCTGCTCCACCTCTCTCAGCCCATTGATCTGCCAGTGAACTCATATCTGTGTTGTGTTCACAGTGATGACATGCAAGCGCGCACACACACACACACACACACACACACACACACACACACACACACACACACACACACACACACACACACACACACACACACACACACACACACACACACACACACACACACACACACACACACACACACACACACCCCCCCCCCCCCCCCCCCCCCCGAAGCGAACGGAGGAGAGATTGTGTGATGGCATGCGAACACATGACAGCGGGGGATAATAAGAAACAGTGACAGATTCACTGCAGTGAAAGAACGAAGGCCTGTGGCGAATAATGAGGATCAGTTTTCTTTATCGAGCATGTGTTTAAAAAAAATGAAGAAACAGATTCCTAAGCGGCTTCTAAGTTATGAGAGTCAGACGCCTTTTGGTTCTGTTAGGCGATTTCACTAGAGATGTTCCCAGACTACCTTTTCCCTTCCTGATATTGATTTTGATTCCTGGACTTTGCGCGTCAGCTGCTGCCGAGTACAGATCTCATACCAGTTAACAAAGCAATTTACCGAGTCGGGGGGCATTTCACCGACGTAAAGTTTAATAAAGTGTGTGTCAACAATACGTGCCCGACCGAGCACACGCACACGCACAAAGAGACAGAGACAGAGGCAGATGTGCACCGAGGCCTCCACTCCACTTAATGTCCCCAAACTGAGAAGGTGGCATTGATGCAGTGCGTGTGCTTCAGTGCCGTGACACACCGAGCGACGGCGGCAAATCATTAACCGCTGTGCAAAGATGCAGGAGGTTAATGACCCTGTTTGCTCCGGGGGTCTCAGGTCATCCGTGACTGGGGGAATGTGAGTGAAGCAGGATAAGGTTTGTGTGTGTGTGTATGCGTGTTTGTGTGTGTGTGTATGCGTGTGTGTGTGTGTGTGTGTGTGTGTGTGTGTGTGTGTGTGTGTGTGTGTGTGTGTGTGTGTGTGTGTGTGTGTGTGTGTGTGTGTGTATGCGTGTGTGTGTGTGTGTGTGTGTGTGTGTGTGTGTGTGTGTGTGTGTGTGTGTGTGTGTGTGTGTGTGTGTGTCCTGCCTGCCACAGGAGCATCCCCCTGTGAGAGTGTGCTGACGGACAGATGCGTCACTCGCTGCCATTTCAATGAGAGGAAAACAAAAACCCGGGGTAATAACAAGCGAGGAGACGGACGCCCTTGCAGTGAACTATCTTATAGAAAGAAATAAGGTTCACAATGACGAAGACAATTATATTAAAACATTTCAAAAGCCAGTTTATGAAGTCAAAACTGAATAATTGCTAGAATATAAACTAGAACAGAAAAGAGAGAGATTCGGCCTGTTATGTTGCTAATGGATATGGCTCAGCAGTGACTTCTCCACTCAAACTTTTTAATTGTCACTTTGCAGTTCAAACGGTTTCACGGACCGGTCGGAATATTCCCCTGAAAAAGAAGGTCGTTGAGATTCATCGATTTGACTTGGAAGCGTGTTTGTGCGCGGTCACGGTGGGGGAAAAGCAAAGAAAGATTCAAGTCACAATAACTGAAAAACAGTTCATGACATTTCTCAGTATTTACTGGGGAAAAATTCAATCACGGGAAACATGAGCAGAAACTAGAGCACTGGCCGCCAACGTTGACACACCAGTGTGATATCTGACCAAGAAATCATTGACGACGATCAAGTTGGCGGAAAACAAGCATGGAGCAAAATTAAAAACATGAACCACGAGTATCTATATGCATTCCAGAGGCCCAGAGAAGAAGAAGAAACTGACAATCTGAAGGATGGATGGAGGGACGGGGTCGCGAGGTTCGACACATCAAACATCGTGAAATAAAAATGACATTCTGAAATGCGCTCGACCCCCGAGGCCGCATTTGTATTAGAGAGGACGCGGGGAGCCTCGACGCGACGTTACACCACTTTACACAGACGCACTTTGACAGAAAAGAAAGGAACAAAATGCATACTGAAAACGACACACAGAAAGTTTTAGGTCGAGAATATGTTCCACTTCAAGTTCGGGAGCCGAATTCATCGGGCTGAATTCAAAACAGGGCGCAGGACCGCCTAACGCTGGTCGAGCCTTTCTCACAGCAGACATGTCGTCTGGCCGTGCTGCGGGAAGCACGAGTGCAGCTATTTAACATTAATCAAGGCGTCATTGTATTGTGTTGTGTTCAATGCCCAGAGTGCACAAAACCAGGGACCCTAACAACGGGCACGCCGCATCATAATGGCGCCATTATCGAGGTTATTACCTACACCCGTGTTTGACGGCTCAAACCGTCCGCCGTTAGCAACAAAGAGTCTTTGTCCAACACAAAAAGCACTTGCTGGTGCGTGCTGGTCCCACCTGTGCGCCAGGCGAGGAGAGTTCCTGGTGCGAATAATTACAATTGCAAATATAATGGGCAGTAACGCAGCTGGAGATAATTTCCTCGGTGAGGCGGAGCACGTTCTTCTCTCCGGCTCCGACCTGCTGTTGGCGGAGCGGCTGAAATATTTTTGCTGAAAGTGAAAAGGCAACCGTTGTGTTTGGCACGAGGGGGCAAACGAAAGCCGAGCTCGCCACATTTAACGACCTTTATAACCCTGAAGATAATTTGCGCCAATACCCAAACATCTGGATTGCCTGCCCCTGGAGCAGCCTATAGGGTTGGTGAACTACACGTTGGTGCAGTCATTGACTGCTTCGGACGTCCAGAACAAAAAGCATAATTCAAGTGTTTCCGTATTGTACATCATGTACATTTTATTAAGTGTTTTGGGGTTTTTTTGGGTTTTGGTTCAGTGAGCCTTCTTGCCTCCGGGGCTGCCGTTTGTTTCCTCTGTGTCACAAAAAAAAAAATCAATTTTCAGAAAATTGGAGTTGGGTACTTCATCACGGTGAATATAATGTGTGTTTTTTATTGTCGTCATCTATTGCACGGAAAGTGCATTAGTGAGTGCAGATTGATCAGAAAAGCCTGCGGTGCATTACCATCCAACAATTAGACCAACTTGGACAGAAAACAAATCAAAAGCAGTCAACAGTAGTTGATCTAGCAAACTGAAATTAATGGAAAACTATGGCTGAGTCTAAGGTGGAAGGTCGAATTGATGATCTTTTAAAACACCATTATATATCAAGAGTATATATTTCAGTCGACCGATCTAAACAGGAAAACCATATCATGATTCAATCTTGAAAACAATCTCAGGTGACGGACCACTGGCTCCAACCTTGATAGCCAGTTTCCTTGAAAAGATATTCCTCTTGTTTCTCTACAATTAGAGCACACAGATCCTCCATCACCACAAACTATGACAACTCTGCTTGACTGCACTTTGTCGACGTTTCAGTCTTGTGAGTGGCCACGGATTGGGGCTTTCAAATACGACGCCAGCAGCTACATGGAACTGTTGGGTTTCTCTCTATAACATTGCAAAGTCTCAACCTCACCATTTAAAGTACCTTGAAATAAAGGTATGTTGTGATATGGCGCAATATATTATATTGAAAATAATTTGAGTCAGTAAGTTTAGATGGGGACAAAATTGTGAGTTGCATGTAAAACACAAAAAAAGGTCTACGAAATGAATCCATGTTAATTCTGCAAAATTGCAAAAAAAGGTCAAAGATATTAAGGCCCGCGGTATCATAGAGATATTTAACACAATTACCCTGTGCGCTGCAGTTGAAAGCAGGAAACAAGGGTTTTGTTGCCACAACTCCCTGTGTTGGTAGAAATGTGTGAACAAGACGCAGCCAACAGAAGCACTGACATCTCTGCGTACAACACTCGCTTCCTGACCCAAGCTGTTTTTTCGAACAAAATCCCAGCACCTCAACATTTTCCCACCTCGTCTCCTCCTCACATGTTCTCACTGCTCAGTGCCACAGAGGACAATATCCTTCTCTCCGCCCTCGGGACCTGTTCTTCAGGGATCAGCGAGGGATTTCCTAAGAGGTTTAGTATTTCAACAGCCACATATGGGTCACTATTGTACTGTTGGATAAAAGGATGCTGCCTGGCCCCAGTCTCGACTGAAGGGAAAGGGCATTTAATACGTTTCCATGATGGCAAGCTGCAGCTGCAGTAACACTACCCGCAACAGTGATACAACAAACACTCAGTAACCACCATGTCACAAAGAAACGAACCGCTGACAACTACAGTATCCTCAACACGAGGTTCATGTTCTTGTAATACATTATTATGAATAACATAAAGCAAAGTTTTGCACTGTATCACACAATGGCGATAGCTGCATCCTTCAGTGGGCTCGGTCTACCAAGATGGCCGAACCAAAATGAGACGGTCTGGTCTACGGAGGATTTCCGAATTGGTGTCACCAGCTTGTCCCGCACTTACCATCGCATTGTTAGCGGCTTTGAGCCGCTTCACTCACTGCAGCTCGGCTGCCTGTATAGCTAGCCCGTTAGCTTCGTTTAACCCGTGGAGCCTTTTGTTGCTCTCTGGATGGAAGGACGCATTTGTTGGCCGCGTCTGAAGGAACCTTCGTAAGTCAAGTTTGGCCACTGTGACGCAATCAAGTCTTCAATTGCAGCCCTCTAAACAATGTGGACCCGGCCATTGGGACATTAGGGTTTGTCCCCTAAACTACCAAACACAATGCTGTTGACAATTTGAGGGCGCAAGAACGTGTAAAAGATAGCTCTGGATTTAAGAGGGGCAGTCGCAGTTGAAGAGCAGAGGAGGAAACGGCGTTGTGTTAAGGAGTTATCCCATTTTACACTGGACCAAAAACCCACGTTTCCAGAGGCAAAGGTGAAATTGGCTTTTATCCCTCGGAGTCAGGGACTCGACTGTAGTCACAGGTAGAACGTTGATGGAAACACGACACCCGGGTGGACGCGCCCTGTTGAATATGTATTTTCCACGGCGGGTGAACCATTTGTGTTACATTTGCACTTTGCACCAGAGAATCACTGTGTCTGTTGCGACACATAATAAGGGATATGGAGCAAGCGCCGGCACAGAAACTACACATGTTGTTGGATACGCTACGTCGGCCAGGAGATACTGAAAGGTCCATAGTGCTTTGCCTCTTCACTCAGATTATCTACAACACTTCCATGTAATCAAGAGGAATCAGGAGAAATCCATTATGCTTATCATAAAAGAAACGGAAACATCAACAGCCCCCCATTGACTAATCAATGAGCATCCAGAGAGTAAAACCTGAGTCAATAAATTCAGGCCAATAAAAGGGGAAAAAAATCCCCCCAGACCTTGTTTATACTTCATTGCTCCTCGCCTTCCTAACAAGCTGAGCCGGAGCCAAGACTCGCTGACCTGACGGGTCATAAAACCTGTCGCTCCCAATGGGCTGATTGGTGCTCAACAGCGCTCCGTGTTGATAACACGGTCAACAGACCAAGGCCTACCTGCGAAGCAACATTACACGTTAATCAATATCTGCTGACGGCCGTCTGGGGAGGAGAAGCGAGAATGATGACATCAAAGACGAAAAAAATCTATAGCTCTGATTGACTGGTAGTTAAAAACCTGGTTCTGGCAGTAAAATAACACTCCAGTGTGGGAGCACAGTTATTGACGGAAAAGATATTACGATAGAAGGGATCTTGGTGATATGATTACTTTCATTATCTGTCCAGAAACGGAGCCAAAAAAAGCTATTGGCCGTGCGTTAGAGGAGCGTGGACAATGCTGCTGCTGTTGTACCAAAATTCTACCATCTTGAGTTCATGCATATCCAATGAAGAAGAGGCACAGATGATCCATGTTTAATAATCCAGAGATGAATAAGAGGCATTTCAAATCTATTCCAGTTAACTTTTGAAAATTAGTTTTTTCTTCTTGAGCAAATATAATGAAAAGGCTTTTTCTCTCGTTTCTATGTTGATGATATCTTACTCTTTTTTTAAAGTTATTTTATTTTCTTTAATGCCACAGGGGGAAGTGCTCCTTTCAAACCTCCCAAAGGTGAGTATCAAGGGCCATGCACTTACGTCTGGATATTTTCCTGAAAATGTACAGTATCTATGTGAGAACGCTAATGTCCTCAAGTGTGAGAATACAGAGGAAAATCTCTAGTGGCAGCATCAGCTGAAGAAGAGAAAATTCAACCAAAAATGTCCATTCATTTCCTTCTTGTGCTTCCTTGAGGCTTTGGGGCTACTCAAGACAGATACTAATAATGATACATTATAAAATAGTCAATATTGCGCTGCACATGCATTTGAATGGTGTGACATGTCCTTGATTGGATCTACATTTTTAATTCTCTTGCACTTTTATGTTTGCCTGCGTAGTTTTACCTCCCTACCTTATGACTGTAAAATGGATACAGTGATCCACGACTTGCATAAAGTCTAGGGGCGGAGAATAATTGCCCCTTGACCCCCCCTACTTCCACTCTATCAACCCACACACACTCGTGTATTGACTTGACCTTTCTCTCGGTGGAAGGAAGCAGCTCAATTGGGTTTGACCTGGGCCGCTTGACAAAAGGCAAACTAATGAAGACTTTGTGAAAAGGCAGATTGATTTATCTCTCCCTCCGCTCCATTACGTCCATTGCCCGCCTCAATGCGGCGGGGTGGGAGGCGGGAGGCGGGAGGTAGGCAGGCAGGCGGCAGCCGGGCTTAGGCTCATCATTCAGTTATTTAACAGGTTGGCAGGGAGGCGGACCGAACCGCAGAGAATGCCAGGACATATATCCTGAGCTCCATTCAAATGAGTTGGAGGATATCTACGGAATACGGATTGGCTCCGACCGAGGGGGAAATCTGGAAACTGACCATTTTGGCCACTAGACACACACAAAAAAATGTAAAAAGCTTTTTGTCTTCTCATTATAGCTTTCTGCTATATTTGCTTTTCAACACCAACACCTCTGTGACACCCACAATGCAACAGGAGCGTGAAACCCTTTCAAGTCAACGTGTCTACGTCCTCCATCAACCGAGCTGAAATGGTTTTATCTCAATCTGTTTCAGATCCCTGAACTCTCACCAAACTCTTTCTGTTACTGTTTCATGCCATCTCTGCCCACCCCCTCCATATTCACAATATCCAATTTTCTTTTTTGGTAATAATATTTCCAACTGGTGATAATGATATGATTATGCCACGGTTCCACTACGAGGCAGACCAAAATTATAACAGATCCACTTTCACTCCAAAGTAATTAAGCTGCATATTAAAAACAGAATAATAAAGCTGCCGGGGCCTTTTTGTTTTTTTTATTTTAGGCAGATTTATTACCTGTGAAGGTCTGGATAGTCCCAGCTATAATTATTATACAATTATCATTACACTTGCAAGTTTGTAATTTACTCTGATTAAAAAAAAAAACACCGGCTCAAATAAGAGTTTAAAGCTCCAGAATATCATATTCAAAAATAAATATTTCGATTCCCATGAGCTATAAAAGGATCGGGCGTTCGGTTGTTTCACCACCTGAGAAGATGCAGCTTGTCTTAACTTCACTGCCGTCAGTGCCTTATTTTAATTGAAGATGTTTACACACAAATTAAATGAAACAAATATGGTCTTACACACTGAGGCTCAATATAAAAAACATCTCCTTCACATTAAAAAATTACGTGAGCAGCGATGTTTCCCTGAGCTGCCGCATGTAAGACACAAACAATTTATTGAAAACTGGCTTTTCCTCCATGGAAATATTTTTGTGCGAGTCATGAATATGTACAGTAAGTGAAACTTAATCTTTTCTTTTTAGTTGTGTGTGCGACAGATCACTTCAGTCCTAATTGTTATTTTCCCACAAGTGCAGGAGCAGCTTTGTCTTCTCATCCTACTCTGCAGTATCCATTCTCAAAGGTTATCCAAAGGTCCAGTCGCTTAAATACATAAACAAACAACGCATGGCGACGTGCAGCTTCTCAGGAAGAGATGCTGGGCAGTGATACCAAATGAAAAAGACTTGTATGATGCCAAAAACAAAGTGCCAACGGGGAGTTGCGGCCGCGTGGTCGTTAAACTTGACATTCGGCGAGATGCTCATGCACTCTGGCACCAAGCGATCTCTTTGTATTAGAAGCAAACTTTGTTTTTTTCTCTCTCTCCCCCTCTCAGCTCGAGTTCAATAGGGATTTCAGTAAATGTTATGGAAATGTCATTACTTGATTAAAGAGTCTTACTTGTTTTTTTTAGCATTAGCCGAGTTTGCTGATCTCACACAAATTCCACCATTGTCCCGCAGCCTCCCGGCGCTCCGGCTCTCGCAGCCACGGCGCCCGGAGGGCCAGTCCCATTTGCTGATTGTGTAATTCCCTGCAACGTCCGTAAATCAGACGGCAATTACACAAAGGCTGCAAGCGCAGCCCGAGACGGCGAACGCCAAACCGGCCTCGAGTCCCGTTGCTCAATTTGTCACGTGTATGCATGTGAACGGAACCTGACCCTGGATGATATTTGCACAGATTCCGACGAATCCAAATTGCAACTTGACCAAAATTTGCCCTGCGGAGAAACCAAAGAACGACGAAAAACAAATATGCAGAGCTTCACTTTTGAATGTTCTTAAATGCCGGCTTTCGACTTTTGTGTTTTGTTGCGTGAGGAACTTTCAAACGCTGCCCGGCGCTCAAACGAGCAACTTCAGATCATCAGGCCCTCAGCTCATACAAAATGCAGGCAGGCAGCGCTCGCTGTGTTAGAATGCAGGCCATCGCATGGAAGAGGGGGAAAAAAAAAAAAGAAGGAAGGAAGAGGAGATTGAAAAATAAATGGAGTATGTGATTGACAGCTTATGATTCTGGGCATTAGAAAGAATTGGATTAGGGTGAAAGAACCAGCCGGCCATAACCCCAACGCAGTGCTCGGGACACATGAATATTTAATATCCAAAAGCATTTTCCTCCCGACTCCGACCCTTGGCTACGAGGCTCGGGTCACAAAATTACTACATCTCCTCTGGAAGTGCTCGCAACCTCCAGGGCTTTTAAAAAATGTCAAAACCAAGGCAGCCCGCTTTGTGTCCCCGTCTTCGACGGGCAGGAAGTTGGCGACGTGTTGACAGGAAGTGAACTGACTCTGCGAGACCCCGTCTTATCTCTGAGCGTCGCCGACAGCAAACCCGAGTGTGTGTTGCGACACAGCCCGCGGAAAAGATCATGTGATCAGCTGACGATGAGCTCGTCTCGAACGTCTCACAAGTTGGCTCCACTCCCAGTCATCTTAGGGAGTGCTTCAGAATTTCTCTCGTGTTTTATGCGTTTTGGATTTACGTCCGTGCCAATGCTGCTGAGGGCGACGACGGGTGGCGGAGAACGATGCGTTCTCAATGCGGCCGTTAGTCGGCCTGTGAATTTGGTGCTGTTCTGTGGCCAGCTATCGATCCGCGGCGCTGTTTTGTATTTCCCAAGATGTCTCAGCTGCCAGGAAGCAGATTCAGTCGTCTGCAGTATCACAACAATAAAAAAAAACAACATATTCCAATATTGATTATTTGCCCCATCCCTTATTTTCAAGTTATTGAACTTGAACAAATGACAGTACAATATTTTCAACAACAGCGCGAGCTCCCGTAACAAAGACTTCAGTGTGTCTGCCTCCTCGCCTCGGGCCCGCCGAGCATCGACCGACAACAACACTGGTCGGGTGTGAGAACAAGACCCTCACAGACTCCTCCACGCTGAGATCAGTTGGCCAAATATGAAAGTGCTCGTGCTGCGGCTTGTTTGCCGCTGGTGTGCGAAGAAGTGACATTTTCCACAATGGAGGCGAGACGCTCGGCCCGCCGGACCACGCCGGGCCAACGCAGGCTTCCACACCGGCGCCCGTTGTTCCCGGGAGCGAGCACAGTCACGCGTGTGTGTGTGTGTGTGATGTTTTACAGTATTTGGAGGTTGAACTAATTATCCAAACTATGATGAATTCAACGCAGCCTTCGTCTCGGCGACAAACCGCATCATCCGTCACGTTCCTGCCACTCGACACGCCCCTCTGCGGTTCTCCTTTTCAGCGGAAACACTGCTCGCGCCGCTCGATTGACTCCAGTCGACTCGTCTCTTCGACAGGCTCTTTGCTTTGGGCCGGGGGCCTGCCGCCCGTCAATGGAAAAAGGCGCGTTCTTGCAGATGTTTTTCGCAAATAAATTCCCCTTGCGGCGACGACGACGACGATGGGGCGCGTCGTTTTTTCAATGTGAACCAGACGGAGAGAGCCGGCAAACAGCGGCACACGTGAGGCGAAAAGAAATCTGCTGTAGATCTTAGCGAGAAAAAAAAGGGGAAGCGAAACCCGACCCACGGTTGAAGGACTCGCACCTCTCTCATACACCAAATGACACATTTGTAAAGCTACTGGAATCTGTCAATAGGCAGCCGCTCACAGCAGGAAGAGAACACACACACACACACACACACACACACACACACACACACACACACACACACACACACACACACACACACACACACACACACACACACACACACACACACACACACACACACACACGGTCCATTTCCTCCTGCAGGCGAAACAAGCCTGTGGTGTATCGATAAGATTCAGCAAAGAACAGCCGAGCTCAAGAAGCTCACCTTTAGCTTCAAATGTCAGCGTGCACGCCGAGGTCTGCGAGGCCCAGCAAATATAATAAAGGAACAAAAAACGAAACAGTACAAAAAAGTTGTTCATGTGAGTCTAAGCAGAACAGAACGTCTCTCTCACTCGCTTGGTCTTTGATAGCTTGAGCGCACTCAAGAGCAGCTCATGTTTGGTTCCGGTTGACGGTTGGGAATCGAGCAGCGAGTGGAGAAGAGTGGACGGAGGCACGAGACGGAAGTGGACAGCCTGGAGGGTTGTCGATGGCTCGTTACCGACATCTCATCTGGCCCCGTCGTTCTCCGGGCACCGATTTCACTCGGACCCAGCGGGCGTTAAAGGCCCTGCGCGGCCGCTTGACCTCGCTGGCACTTCGAACGCGTTACACGTTCAACGGTTTGAATCGGCAGCACGCCCTCGGCTGAGGCTCAGAGGACAGCAACAAGCAAATGACCTAGAAGTTCTAAACAGCAGCAACATCTCCGCTTAGGTCTCGTCAATTGGTCACGAGACGCTGAATTCCCAACGGCAACCAGTATTCCCATCACCGATAAATCGGCCAATTTTCAAACTAGAGCTGCAAAAGTCAATTGATTAATCGTTTAGTAATCGACGACTAAATTAATCACCAACTATGGTGATAATCGATTAATCGGTTCAAGTAGTTTTCACGAAAAAAATGAAAAAAAATCTCTGATTTCAGCTTCATAAATGTGAATATTTTCTGGTTTCTTTGCTCCTCTGGGACAGTGAACTGAACATCTTTGACAAAGCATCATCTTGGAGTTTTGGGAAACACGATCCACATTTTTCACCATTTTATGAACCGAACTACTAATCGATTAGTCGAGAAAATAACGGACAGATTCGTCGATTATGAAAAGAATCGTGAGTCGCAGCCCTGATTTGTGTGCAGTCATCCTCACGCCCCCTCGCTCGCTGTGAATTTTCTTTTGTTGCGCGTCATCGATCAGAGCCACCGCTCAAGCATCTGTGGCGAGAGATTATCGATCCAGGTGTCATTCGCTGGACAGACCGTAGGAAACACCCCGGGGTTTCTTTCACCTTCACGTTCCTTCATTATAATTTGAAGACAAAAAAATCACGACGTCCCAAACATTTAAACCAGCCACTGTCTCCGTCTTAACCAGGCAACAGTTTCTACATTTGAGAGTGAAGCCGCTGGAACCAACGTGTCTGATAAAGGAGGCAAAGTGCACCAGCACAGTGAAGTGAAGTGCATGCTCAACTTCCCATGACTCTCCATGTCCATTACAACCGTGGCTGTAACGCCGCGGGCGATGTGTGCGATTGTGTCGGTGCCCTGTATATGTACAATATACATTTTCCGATGCACGCTTCATGGCTCGCTCGTGCCGCGACCCACTGCCTATATAACAACCCATCTAATTTATTTTTCATTTTTGCTCCGAGCTTTCCCAAATTAATGCTCGATGACTATGCATGAGCAGCGGTGGGGCTGGGAGGGGAGATACGGCGGCGAGCGGCGGAGGGAGTGCGAGCTGTGCACCGCTGATGATGGATACGCTCTATAGGCAACAGAGCTTAATGCGCCATCATCTCCTCATCCAGGGCCTGTGGTGTGTGTGTGTGTGGGGGGGGGGGGGGGTGCTGGGGCCCGGCCCCTGGCTATGGCCGGACTACACAAAAGGCAACAACACATACACATACATGGAAGACGTGCACTGACACTTGGAGTGTCTATAGATTCTAAATTGCTCCATCAGTCACTCTGGAGACTATATTCCCTGCCAAAGAGACCTGGACCGAGTACATTCATTGTAACCCGCTAACCCTCCCCCCTCCCGAACCCAATCCCTGGACCAATCCATCCAAGCCGACTCCCCAGGAGCCGCGCCGCAACAATCCATATTAATATATGGATTTAAAGCATCCAACGCCTCGCGGGCTACCACTTGGACTATATATTTACAGTGACTTTATTACACTATTACAATATTCATTACCTGGATCTTTCTGTATAGACCTAGCTAGCTGGGGGTTTTTTGGCCTTGGGCAAGAGGTAGAGGACGATTTGTCTTCACAGGGTGGACGACGTTGGCCTTCCTGATATATTACAGTAGCCCGCGATCGCCGCGCAATTTCCATTTCATAACTTTGACCGTACGAATTAACATCTGCGGCTTCAACCGCAAAGTAGTTTTTTTTTCAATCCCAATCCTCATAAATACATTCAAATGATAGTTTGATGTGAAAACTCTTCTCCGACCATATTATCATCTGAAGTGTGATGGGGGGGTACAAAAAAACACAGCTGCTGTCGATATTTAACAGATAATTCATCTGTCGGGGGAACAAATGTGCATCAGAATTTCCCAGAATCCTTTGTGACATGCAGGATGAACAGCTTAAAAAATAACAACAAAAAAAAAAAAGCGTCTGACTATAAATTTATATTAGGATGACAAAGAGAAAACAACCAAATTCTCACATTTGAAAAGCTGAAACCAGAGATTTCCCCTCCATTAATAATAAGAATAAGAATAATCTTGTGAATATTTTGTCAATTGATCACAATTCCTTTGGTCTGTAAAATGTCAGAATATTATTTTAATAATCCCCAAAGTGCCAACTTCAAGAAGAAGAAGAAGAAGCTGAAACTAATCAATGTCTAGCATTTCTGTTTGAAAAATTATTTTGTTTTCCCCCTCCGTCAGATGTGTTTGTTGGTTGGTTTGATTGTTTGTCAGAAGGATTTCGCAAAAACTTCTAAACGGATTTCCACGAAACTACGTGGAAAGATGGGCCATGGGCCAAGAAAGAAATATCCGAACAAAGAGGGCGGATCCAGGAAGGTTTTATCGCTTACAGGGCGCTTTTTGGACATTTTCACAGATTTCCCGGGGGGGGAAATTAATGGATCTTCATGGGGGGGGAAAATCTATCATATTAAGGAGACTGATGTTTAAAATAATCCCCAAAAATCTGGATCTAGCAGGTTTTAAAAAGTTTCATAAGGACACCGTTGGGCCTTGGTGGACGTATTCTAGTTATTCTTAGATCATCAAATAATTTGCTGATTCAGTTCCTAATGATCGACTTAATGAACTGTTTCAGCTCCACACACACACTCACACACACACCCATGTTTCATGCTCATACAAGGAGCTGATATTGTGAATGCACCGCACCCAGCGAACACGACGAGGTTTAAGGTATCACATTTCTTCTCAAATGAGTTCGCTCTCATGCGCGCGTTCACATGACATTTCACATTCATTCCGGGCACTTGACATAAAGGGAGGGTTCCGCGTAAACGCAGCTATCGATGACCTTCTCCGTCCCTTTTGCTGACATGAGAGGTGGAAATGAACGCGGCTTCCATTGTCAAGACCCTTGACCGGAGTCGGAACATCAACGTACAGGCACACATACCTGTCCAGGAAGCAGTGCTGCTTGTGAGTCACAGCTATTAGAGCCATTAGACAATTAAACAGAGCACCCGGAGGGGCCGAGGTAACTTTATCTCACACACACACACACACACACACACACACACACACACACACACACACACACACACACACACACACACACACACACACACACACACACACACACACACACACACACACACACACACACACACACACACACACACACACACACACACACACACACACACGTGGGTTTTTTGGGGGGTTTTTTAATCACTCACATGCGCGTTGGCAAAGACACGCCCCCACCCCGGCAGGCACGGCGGTGGAGAAAACAACTGGCCGGAATATTCAGGCGGAATGATTGCCCCGTTATTGATTTTGAGTTGACACGTTCCAACGTCTGGGTTTCCCTCGTGGTGGAGATATTAGTATTCCACTACTCTCTACGGGCAAACTGGACGTTAAGATGAAAACATACTAAGTGTTCTCCGCCTCCTGGGGGCGTTTCCGCACCAGTTAGCGCCGATATCCAACACACACACACTCATACCCTGCTGCCATGACTGTCATATTCATGTGCTGTCACAGGTTAGCCTCCAATCTGCCTGGTAATCCCATAACTACACTGTTGAACCGCAGAAACAGACTTTTACTGTGTCAGACGACACCCGTGCTCTAGCGTCCAGCATCCAGCCAATCTACCCTGATTTTCTCTCCGGTAACCGGCCACGGTTTTCGTCATTACCACCCTCCGCGCTCGCCCTCCAGAGCCTCTCCGAGTGAAAGTGTACAGACTGCAGGGAGGAGGAGGAGGAGGAGGAGTAGTGGGGGGCTTCTCCAGAGAGCCCTTTGATTTCTGCCAGACAAACAGATTTAACTGATTGTCGCGAATTGTGGCGGTCGCTCACAACAAGCCGTTCATCCTTCACAGAGCGGCCTCTTTCCTCTGCCCATCACCGACACGACGCTCGCTGAGACCGCGACACACTGCGGGGCAGATCCCTGGATAACTGGGTCAGGCGTGGGGGGGGGGGCCGGCATGAGAGAACGAGTCAGAGGCATCAGAGAACTTTATCTTCAAATAATTTAAGACGCCTCCACGACATAACGCCAGGCCACCAGAGGTCAGGGGGAGCATGTGCTGAAGAAGAAAAGTGCTGAGAAATCCCAAAAGAGACGAGATCTGTGGTTGGACATGAGCCGTTAAGAAACCTGTGTGGCCTTAAAAATCTGAATAACTATAAGGTGTATCATTTGTTTTCGTCATGTACTTACAACGGCAAATGATGTCGGTAAAGCAGCTGCCATTTTAGGTCCAGGTACATGCACTCCAATGCATAAGACGCTTCCAAGAACAGCACATCCAGCAAAAATCTTTAAGGCCTTGAGATGGAAATCAACCAATACTGTGACTTCCTCGAATGCTAATATTTTTGAATTATTCTACGACACAGGTTAAAAGTACTAAGGCAGTTCTATAGAAGTCTATGAGGAAAATGACTCCACTTCTCACTTGATTTATGACGTCAGTAAACATTTTACTGGGCAGTTTATGGTTCAATCTCTAGCTTCAAGTCTTCTTCAATACAGCATGATGTTCATTTTGTAACTTATGGTCCATTTAGAGTCAAATAGACGAGAAAGCGACGTTTACAGTGGATGGTACCGTCCAATCAGACTGGTTAGTCCAGCATAACCAAGATGGCAGCTCACAACCACTTGGTTGGTATGCTTGGTCTTTGATGGAGACCCATGTGTCAGCTGAAGACCTAAACAGGATCCACCTCTTCCATTTAGATTCACCTCCGATCAACGCAGAACACAGTCGCAGGGTTTTCATGCACTTCTCCGCGTCTGCTCACCTACTAATTACGACTGCAAGGTCCAAATCATTGGCAGAGAGCAGGAGCCAATGACGAGGCATCTTTGCTGACATTTCTTACGACTTCATTAGGCGAATTATAATCAGAGCAGCTTTGTCAAAAGGCTCACATGATCTGATCTTTGCGAACAGAGGAAACAGACCCGTGTCGATTGTTTAGGTGATGAGTGATATCTGCTGTCGCAGCAGGAAATACAAATATTACTGAACTGGAAACGCCTGATATCAACTGTTGTCCCTGGTTTGCTTTGATCATTATAATAACAGTCTACTCTCATTTAGAACAGTCGGTTACATATTAGGATTGTATTATGAGTTATTTTGCTACAAAATAAAAACCCATAACTTATCTATGAACCTTTGGACGTGGACTAAGATTGAACCGCTGTGAGACATAAGCACATTTACCCAGAATACGGGTATGTTGTTGGCGTATTTATCTTGTAGTTAAAATCATGAGGTTTATTTCCAACTTTGACCTGGAAATATTGCACGTGTCATGGACAATTCCTGCAACACTGCGGGTTTTCTTTTGAGATAACGGCGTATCGGGTTAGAGGTGGACACTCCAGTCTATCTTTGCCGTGATTCACTATCACCTCACAATCTCAACGGCTGCCACACGGGAATGGTGACGGGGTGAAAGACACCGTCACAGCAGCCGCTCGTGTGCTCACCACTGGCACAGAGGATTTTAGACACGATGGTCGACATTCTGACGTGATTTGTGCAATTTACAAAGAAGCAACAAGAAAATAACTGTTCAGTGAAATGTGATTCGTCTGGATTATCTTGCTCTAGCGTGAGTAATATACAAAAGGATATACAAAAGAATAAATCTGCTTAATAATGAACCTTAAATAACTTTAATTCGTAAACGACTCGGAGGTAGGTCTAAAAAAGTTAATGCTTGATAGATAAGATCCATTTTTTTGGACGACGATGACAGACCCAAAGCTCATTCTAAAGCTGAGTCAACAGATGTCAACCAGATTTGACATCTCTAATATGTGTACGTGACGACACGCGGTTGACCGCAGGACGCGCCCCGTAGGCAAACTGCTATTTGTAAACAGTATGGCCTCCTAGACGACGCGATGCGGTCACCGCCATGTTCGTGCGGTTGACGTGGCGTGACAGCGGGCTCTCTTCACCGTTCAGCAGCAGATGCAAATGTCATCTGGAGGTTTAGAAACTTCCCCCGTCTCCATTTCAAACAGTGTGTCTACACCACGAATGACCCATTAGCCTTTGTTTCTATACAACCACGTTCCCTACTGTCTTTTGAGGCTCTTAAAAGGCTGCTTTATTGTTTTTTGGTAAGGTTTTTTTTCTGAGATGTTCAAAGTGGATTAGTCATCAGAAAAATGAATGCACCTCATAATTTTCTCAAGCATGAACATCTCTCCATAACTCAAAAAGTAATGAGCAAAACTGAACGCATTTATCATTATGATTTTTTTCATTTTGTGAATATTGACCCTACGGCCCCCTGAGGATGTTCAGGGAAAGTCATATCTCCATCCTCCTCCTTCGCAAGAGCTCTGCACCAACAATGGCCCCCGCAGACATCCGACTACCAAATGATTTTCAATCAGAGGCCGATATCAGTCAAACCGAATGTCAATACACAAAAAGCATGGGCTTAATCAGGGTCGCCAAATGCGTTATCTCATCCCGTTCAATCGATGTAACCCTCTGTGGGGGACCACCAGTGGACTGGCTGGATGAGTAAATGGAAATCTAATCCCCTCGACCGACCGGGCAGATCTACTGTAGGTCAACCGCTCTACAAAAAGGGCCTCCGTGGGAAAACCCTTCCAATATGACACATAAAAGGATATTTTTTATAAATGTGGGCATCTTTTAAATTCCTAAATACATATACACAGCATCGGCAGCCACCTGGGACTGTTCGCCGCCCGCCTTTCCGCACGCACACGCACACACACACACACACACACACACACACACACACACACACACACACACACACACACACACACACACACACACACACACACACACACACACAGTGCAGTGACATAACACATGAATACCACACACACTGCTACAGTGTTTCCCCTAGGTTTACTGGTTGGGGGGGGGGGTTAGGGTTAGGGCTTGTTAGGGTTCACAAATCGTGATAAGTTTCACTCACAATCTTTCATACAGAAATGAGTAATAAGGTGTATAAGGAAAGTGACATGAAATGACTTCTGCTTGACATTATATGAAAAATACAGCAATCAATTTGACATTTCAGGAGGGGGCGTGGCTCCCGTTGGGGGGGGCGGGGCGCCCTCCAAATTCAATGGTAGGGGAAACACAGGCCACCTGTTGGTGTTGAGACATCGGGGGACAATCGAAAGGGACACTATGTAAGTATGTAAATACATGTCAGGGTGAAACATGAGTCATATTAAGTATATAAATACATTGCTCGGGGGGGAAATTACACACTATGAGACAGGTTCCCCCTTCAAACACCCGCCGTCATCTTCAGGAGACTTCCGGTGTCATCACTGCACAGCCACGCGTTTCTTGTAAGAAAACTTGTAAGACAGGTACACCAACCCGGGGGGGGGGCCCCCACACACACACACCTCCTACCACAGCAACTGGCTACTCCTGAACCACGCGTAAAGACACAACGCCACGCCGGACTCCGTTAACAAATCGGCCGAATCAACGTGTCACATCCACCCGGGTGGTGGTGCAGGTGAACGCGGATCTCACGGAGGACGTTTCGCCGACACTACAACGTGTTCTGACAATGAATCCACTGACTGCGCTCCACCTTTGGTTACACACACACACACACACACACACGAAAATAATGACCACAAGTTGCCACACACACCAGCTGTCAACGATGACACGCGAGCGACGCGGGCGCACTCTCGGGACGCCGGGCCGAACATTTGGCAAAAGTTCTTTTGTCATTAATTCGCGTGCTTTTCGGTGCGTTATACGTGAGCCGAATTGCACAGGGGACGTGCGCGATTTCGTCTGCGGTGTTCGGCCCCGCGCCACTGCGGATGACGGCTTCCCCAGGCCGAGTGGAAACTTAAAAACGACAGAATTTCAACGGCGTTCCGGGGTGACGTTTTTCCTTGCTTCTCCGGCGCGCGAGCTCCGCGGCGCCTTCCTCACCTCCTTGACTTTGGCCCGTCGCTCCCTGGTTCCGGCGTCCAGCGGCTCGCGGCCCGTGGTGCCGGGCGGCCGGTGGTACTCGACGAAGGGCAAGCCGTTCGCCCCCTCCGCGCCTCGACGCAAACTCTCCTTGGCAACTTTCTCCTTGTCGTCGACGATGTCCTGCTGGATCTCGTCGGCGCGCTTCTGCAGCGTGTCCTTGGCCTCCAGCAGAGCCTTCTCGTGGTCCTTCCGGATCTTGGCCAGCACCCGCTCGTCGCCGCCGGAGGAGCCCGCGTCGCCGCCGTCGGGGCCGGTGCGGGTGTTGGTCTCCACCGCGGCGGAGTGGAAGAAAACTCCGCTGAGCAGCTTGGACGAGTCCGGCAGGAAGAAGATGGCCCCGAAGCACAGAGTTATGAAGGCGCTGAACACCAGCAGCAGGATGAACTTCTCCGTCAGCCTGAAGGAGGTCGGGCTGGCCGACTTCCGACTCGGGGTCGCGGTGAAAGGCAGGAGAGTTGCAACTGGCATTTTCTCCTTCTTTGCGCTCCGACAACTCGACCGGCAACCAAGCGGAGAAGAAGAGAAACAAGCTGAATTCAACCGGTCGGGCGACTTTCACTCGCGTCGGGCGCTCAGGGGTTTTTTCTTTTCCGGTTTACTTCCCGTTCACAAATCCATTCTCCCGGCGCGTTGGCCGCGGTGTCAAACGTAGGAGAGCGGCGGCGGAGACCTCCGGCGAAAAGTTGCGGACCGGGCGTGTGTCCGTACCGGGGACTCTCTGCAGACGGAGCGCAGCGGCCGGGAGCAGCGGCTCATACAGGAAGCGGCGGCGGCGGCGGAGGGGGCGTGACAGACAGCCGCCATGAGCCAATCACGTTCTGCCCTGTGAGTAGTGGGGGAGCCGGGGGGCGTGGCCTCCCGACGCCTGGGTATTTTGAGCCGCTGACAGGACGCGACGAGCCAATGATTGAGTCTGGTGTTATTATTATTTGTTCTATGTTCTCGATATAGTATTTCAACTTTATTCTCAACATTTTGACTTCATTCTCGATATAGTATTTAAACTTTACTCTCAACATTTTGACTTCATTCTCGATAAAGTATTTCAACTTTATCCTCAACATTTAGACTTTATTCTCGGAATGTTAAAAAAATTCTCAACATTTTGACTTTATTCTTGATAAAGTATTTCAACTTTATTCTCAACATTTTGACTTTATTCTCGAAATGTAAAAACTATTCTTGACATTTAGACTTTATTCTTGATATAGTATTTCAACTTTATTCTCAACATTTTGACTTTCATTTCTTATAAAGTATTTCAACTTTATTCTCAAGATTTCAACATTTTTCTCAACATTTTGACTTTCATTGATGATAAAGTATTTCAACTTTACTGTCAACATTTTGACGTCATTCTCAAAATGTTAAAAAAAAAACAACACCAAATTTCAACTTTATTCTCGACATTTTGACGTTATTCTCGAAATGTTAAAAAAATTCTCAACATTTTGACTTTATTCTTGATAAAATATTTCAACTTTATTCTCAACATTTTGACTTTATTCTCGAAATGTAAAAACAATTCTTGACATTTAGACTTTATTCTTTATATAGTATTTCAACTTTATTCTCAACATTTTGACTTTATTCTCGAAATGTAAAAACAATTCTTGACATTTAGACTTTATTCTTTATATAGTATTTCAACTTTATTCTCAACATTTTGACTTTCATTTCTGATAAAGTATTTCAACTTTATTCTCAACATTTTGACGTTATTCTCGAAATGTTAAAAAAATTCTCAACATTTTGACTTTATTCTTGATAAAGTATTTCAACTTTATTATCAACATTTTGACTTTATTCTCGAAATGTAAAAACTATTCTTGACATTTAGACTTTATTCTTGATATAGTATTTCAACTTTATTCTCAACATTTTGACTTTCATTTCTTATAAAGTATTTCAACTTTATTCTCAAGATTTCGACATTTTTCTCAACATTTTGACTTTCATTGATGATAAAGTATTTCAACTTTACTGTCAACATTTTGACATCATTCTCGAAATGTTAAAAAAAACAACACCAAATTTCAACTTTATTCTCAACATTTTGACTTTATTCTCGATATAGTATTTCAACATTACTCTCGACATTTAGACTTTATTCTCAAAATGTAAAAAAAACAAAATCTTCCCCCTAATTTCTTGTGACTGGCCCTAATACTCTTCCGCAATAATCACCTGCAACAAAGAACCAAGGTTTTCTCGTCAACTTTGAATGAGTTTAATATAGTTACATGAGGTGGACCCGACTTCCGCGTGCTTCGGTAACTGCGCGCCTCCCAAAATTCATTAGCGGTTGTTTGCAATTGAACGTTGGCGCGTCAGGACACACGTCGACGCTCATGTTGCAAACACCCGTTGTCACCGCATCGTTTCTTCCAGATTCAGCCTGTCAATGAGAATATCGCAACTTTACAACTTGGTTAGCAGCTAGCGTTAGCTTAGCAAACTGGCTCACAAAACATCAACATCCGGTTGTTTGGTGCTAGATGGTTAGGCTACATACAAAGTGAGGGGAGCAAAAAATCCTTAGGGGTCACGTGGGAACCATGCGGCACTTCGCATGACAAACCGTACTAAACTTCTTTAGATATACCAGCGTGCTGGACCAAAAGACTGACGCACATTGTCCTTAACCGAGCTCATGCTAATGTTAGCACGCTACAGTAACTGCCAACACTAACATGCTTGTGTTAAGCAGGTACAGAGTTCACCATTGCTCACATCTAAGTTAGCCTGTAACTGTAACATTTGGTAAGTAGCGGAAAATGACAAATTAGCGCTGGGGCTGATGTGTTTAGTTTCACTGCCATTTGGTCATAAACCAAAGTATTGAACAAAGGGAAAGTTGAAAGGTCATCACATGGGAACCACCACATTTCATGACTGTCAATACTGTATTTGTTTTGATCTACTTTATCAGGTCAGACCAACATGATGGACTCAAACCAAAGACTGACTATTTTTTTTAAATCAAGTCTTTCCAATTTTTCCAACCACAGATAAGAAGAAGCTTCCAAAATATGATTACAGATTTGCATCAAATATACACAATATATGCCACGCATCAGTCACTGGAACAACAGGAAGTAGTTTTGACTGTTAGTAATACTTCAGCAAAACTTTGGTGAAGGATTTTTTCTTATTGTTTTACGGTCGTATGGGTACTTCTACTAAAGCAGAGTCATGCCCAGTCATGACATTCCTCATCAGCTTTACCTTCTGGCCATGTCATGTGTCTTTCTGCCTGACTCCAGTGAGGGGGGAGGGGTTCATTAATTGGCTGATAATGTGGAAAATAACTGCGGCAGAGTTCCTGCTGCCTCTTGTATTCCCTGTGAAATGCAAGAGTTGCTCAGGCTTTAAAGACATCGCTGTACTTACTTATGCAGACAGAGGTGTAACGAGCGACCCCTCCTCACAATACACAGTCGACTACCATTGAAAATCTCATCTATTACTTAGCGCAGGCTGCTTATTATTATTCATAGGCTTAATAAATGGACAGAAAAGACCTGCGACGCATAAGCACATGCACATGCACACATGCACGAACGCACACATGCACTCGACTGATGACCGTCGTGATCTTTGTTCGTCTGCGTGAACGTGGGAGATCCGCCGCAATCATTTCAGTTGTCTCCGCGTGGTGATTACAGATGGTTTGAGGAACCGGCCGGTTGTGCGCGTTGAAACGTGCAATTTAAACTTAAATGGGGAATGGAATTAGGTGCAGCCCAGGCTGGAGTTTATCAGAGCGAGTAGAGGAAAAATCAATCTTCCATTTGCTCCGTGCCATTTTGGATAGTGACGAGCGCCTCCTGCTATTTTCGAGCTGAATAACTCATCTTCTGTGCGTGTGTCATTTGAATGTGTAAACTTGTGGGCTTTTTTTTTTTTTTGCTGAACATGTACATTTCTATCGCACACATCATTGTCCATATTGTTGCTGTCAATATTCTGCCAGGCCAATAAAAGTCAAAGCTTTGTCAGCGATATAATTTACTTTGCACTGTAATGTGCTGCAAACGTCACCTGCTGCCGCCGGAGAAGCACAGAGACGGAGAGTCTAATCTGGGGATGACAGATGTGCACTGCCATATTGAAATTCCCCTTCCTGGGATGACAGCGTGTCTACATCGTGACGTGCCCCCGTATGATTACTTTCTCACTCTGCGTTTCAGGCAGAAGAATTAAATCTCAGCTGAAATGCGCGGCATCTCGATATTGAACCCGAGAGTCTCCCGTGGCAACAGTTTTGACGACGGCTGACGCTCCGGCCCCGCGTCGGGGCATCAAAGTTGCCATTCTCCGCGCTCTCCGAGCCTGGGTAGCTGTTGGGGATGTATGCATCGGAAGGGAACACCGCTTTCCCAGTGGTGCTGCAGCTTTCTAGGTGAGGAGGAACAAATAACCCTTTGTTGTGCAGCTGGTTTAACTTGTAGAGAGGCAGTGGAAGGTAAACTATCTTCTGAGGCGCACAAAGGAAGAATCTCCTTTTTCATACTCCTGCAATATTGCATCTTAAATCCAGCACTCTGGAATAATGTTAGAAAATAATGACTTTTATTTTTAATTGTGCTCATTTCCCCTTCACCTTCAGGGAGACGCTGACCACTCCGGCCTCGGTGCGGCAATTACAACTGGGACATGGGTTCATTTCTGTAGCCTGCAATATTTTACATTTCCCATTATGAGCTACGACGACAAGTGTGTCAACGCTGAGGGCGAAACGCTCTACAGTAAATCGACTGACACGGCGACGCCCAGCTAACACAAATCAAACTTACCAGTCATGTCCGTACTAATGCGACCCTACTTAGAGAAAGTGAGAAATCCCGTGTGTACATAATGCATGCTCGATTTTAAAATTCATGAGCCACTTTGGACGTGGCTGTTCACAGGAGATGAACGCACACAGCCTTCACTGCTGTGGCAAGATGTCGCTCTTATGAAGCAGCATCGCTTTCTGTCTATTGTGGCAAACTGTTGTGTGTAAACATCGGCATCTCTGCCTCCTCTCTATGATTGTTGAGCATCGGTGCATCGGATGGCATGAATTTGATTCCTGCATCATCTACATAATAGCAAATTAGGGAATATAGATACAATTCCAAACAATCAATTCAACTCATAAATGTACAGTTCACCTGATGAAGGAGTGATGTGTTTCCTTCATTTGATGTTACAGTAAAACACTCAGCAATTTCTGGCCACTAGGGGGCCGGAATAAAGGCTGGGTATTAAAAAAAAAGCAACAGATTTTCCTGGTGAACTTTGATTCATATGCCGTGTGTGTTACACAACCCTGGTTTAAAACTGGCGTGATACAAGTCTCAAGACAGAAAAGTAACAGAAGAGTTGGTGGAGTAAAGAATTTCACGCGCTCATGTGTGCTAGCAATTAAAGTCATTTCAATTCAATTTTAACTTCAGTTCAAACTCAGCCTCATTTTTTGATTAGGACCATTTTTTACACGACATTATTAATATTTCAAATGCTTTTCAATGTTTCCACCACAACACCCACTACAGTCGATTGCCTCCCCCACACTCCAAATGATTCACGGGAAGTGAACAGTCCCTTAACATCAAATGTCGATCCGAACTAAATAAAAGTTGATCTTCAGAGACCCACGACGGGGTTTGGTACATTGGCTGGAGGGTGAAAGCTGCTGCTTGGTCCAGAGAAATGGGACGAGGTCCAGCTTCCGACCGATTCGCCGCGGTCCCACTGGCAGCGGCGCTTATTTCCCCTTTAATGACTGCTCCGCACATATCATGACATTACGTAACGATGACTCATGGCATCTGCCGCGGCCATCTTGTGGTTTTCCACATAACATGAAAGTTTCTTCCTGATGTAGCGAGTGAAGAAAGTAGAATTTCGACTGAAACATTGCACATACTACTCATGCAACTCATGGAAAACAAGCCCGCAGAGACGACCTCGCCCGAATAAGAACCAAGATTGAGCTTTGTTTGCTTGAAATCATCCTCCTTGTTCAGTATTGTCACTCGCGTGCGTTGATGGCAATTAGCGAGGACGGCTTCAAGTGAGTTTGAGATTTTTATTAAACTAATATCGCTAATATTGCCAGCCCGATGTGCCCGGGGAGTCCTCTGTCAGCCAATTTGCTTAATGTAAAATAGGCCATGCATTCATCTCCCAGCTGTTTGACGCCTGCGCCGCGCTCGTTCCTCTGTCTCTCTCTCTGCCTTGCCACCGTCCAAATATAACCTTGCCCCAATCTGATTTAACCACCGCGGTCTCATCCCTGGGGCAAAATGGACTCATTTGTGCGGAGAGAGAAAAGAAGAGGAACAGGAGAGAGAGGGGGCGAGACAAGTGAGAATAGGAAGTCCAGCTGAGAAGAAAATAAAAGGGCTCGGAGGGTGGAGGGCTGCGGAGAGCGGTAGTGAATAGAGAGGGCGATGGAGAGAGGAGGGGAGCGAAAGACGAGATGTGCTCTGCGAACAAGGTCACTAATTGGGTTGAGACTTGTAGCGCTCGCGCGATCCCTTCCCCTCGTCCCTGACAGAAATCAAATTATTTTCAAAAATCTTTAATAAGAGCAAGAGAAGAAAATATGCTAATTTCCACGGGATAGATTGGGGTTGAAAGGAGAGGCAACATTACGGGAACAAAATAACAAGTTGGCCACCAATATCATATTAATGTAGACTTTTTTGGGGGGCCAGTGTTGTGTGAACTCAATGAACCCGACTTGCTGAAGTTCTTTTGGCACTTTCTCTTTTGTAACATAATCCATATATGAGAAAAGTTAAGATTGGAGAAGAGATGTATCTTCCTCTGCCCCAGACGTGTGACACATCACCGTTATTTGACAGCGGCCGCTAACCCAACCTCGATCCACGGGCGCTGTTAACCCGGCGCTCCCTGATCGTATTAGCCGACCCTACCTGATCATATTATACACCTGTTGGGACTTCCTGTCCTGCCACAGAGAGATATTGACTCAATTTATTCTGTTTGCCTCAAAGAAAAGAAAGAAAGTCTGCTAATAGCAACAAAAAAACACAGTACATCCATCTCCTTCCTTCTGAGACACAGGTCGGAATGGTCATGGATGCAATTAACAAAAAGGAACATTAAATACTTTATGCTGAGTAATGTTTACTTATATTTCCAGCGGGAAAAATTAACCCACAATGTTATTTGTTTTTTTAGGTTCAGGTCAATATATGCTGCAGATATCTATATTTTTCAAAACCTTGTCGTGTTGAATTATGAATGCAAATCCAATGTGATGGAGGTTAATCGACTTTTGGCTTATAATTAGTTTTAGAGCCTTTGACAGACGCATCAGTATCGGTGTTAATGTTTGCCGATATACAACAGTATGAAAACTTTTATTCTACAAAATTAACAATGTAGAAACGCTGTGTATTAATGTTAACATTTGAGATGAAACAAATGTGTTTATTTCTATATTTGTTCAATATATTTCTTTGTATTTGTGTTTCCTTTTTATTTTTTATGATTAAAGAAATTCAATTTCCAGGGTTTGATAGCAAAATCTTATGAATCACTACCTATTTCTTTATATTTATATATATATATATATATATATATATATATATATATATATATATACATTAGCCGATATATCAGTCAATCAATGTGTTGTCATTGTTGCCTGCTCTGTTCTGTGCTGGGGGTCTTTAGCTGCTGCTCTCCCTGCCTAACTTTGAAGGTTGATGGAAGGGTAGGCGGGTGTGCTCTCCCTGCCCTTCCACCTGCATACCTGGAAAGAATGGGGCAGGGAGAGCACACCCGCCTACCCTTCCATCAGCCTTCAAAGTGAGGTCCCTGAACAGAGCCATACCACCAAATACAACTAAGTGCGATTATTGAAATGAGTAAATTTAGACTCTAGTGGTCCTGACTGAACTGTTAGCAAACATCTGCCTATGTTCACATCCATCAGATACAGAGAAACATTATCTTTCATTTGGAAACAGCATCTGGAAACGATGCTGATGTGGGAGGCGAGAGTGAACTGAAACCAAGAGCTTAAAAAGAAGCTGCGGCAGCCGCAGACATGGCGTTAGGTCTTTTCAGGTCTTTGACTACAACTAACACCTCTCGCCTCACTTATAATCGTACGAGCACTTATCAATAAATGAGGGATTAGTGCAGCTCTACGGATAATGAAAATGTTCAACAGCATCAAACCAGAATCATCACTCTTCTCAAACGCACATCCGTCAAAGTCACGTGCGCCACCCTTTGTAGTCGGAGGAGGACGGATAAAGACCAATTCCATTAATCCAGGTTGAGCTGTGAAAAGCCCCCAGTAAGATCTGCCCTCGAATCACAGACGGAGCTCATATCATCTCCGGTTTGTGTGGGATCGCTCTTATTAAGCCTTTCAGCAGATATCTGTATTTCTTCTCCTCCGCCGTCGGAATTCGACTTATTTCGTATCTGATTGACATTTTCCCCGGCATGAGAACAGATGCTGCATCTCTACTAATGCGCGGTCGTGACATCTGGGGTTTAATCCGGCGTGAAAACCAGTGTCGGATTCAGGGAGAGAATTAAAGATCGGCGCGTGAAATGAAAAAAACTTCCACGAGTTCAAAGTAAACTCTGGAAGCGACCTACAGTGAATACATGAATGAATCGGGAAATGTTTACGACAGAGGACCCCGGTGAAAAGGCTGCAGGTGCGGGCGAAATGATTCACAGATGCTCGAGGTCTCGTGTAGCCGCGAGGCAAACTTTATTATCCTGAGCTTTAGCCTTCGCCACCGCGCCGCGCCTCCTTTACCCACAATCCCTAGACACACGCCGTCTCTCTTGCCGACCCGAGATGTTGCACGTGGTGTTTCGGTTAGAAGCACCGGAGCCTGGTGAATTGGATTTTTACTTTCGCGTACGCCACGAGTGGCTCCTTCCAAAGCCTACATTGAGAGCCGTCATTTTCTGTGGTGAGAGGTGAGCCCTCGTTATCGCCCGGAGATCTGCGCGCGATAAATCCCTCAAGAGTCCCCGCGCCGAGTCGAGTGCCGGGGCTCATCAGCTTCTCTCGAGCTCGACTCTGCGGGATGACAAGTCCGCATTAGAGGAACCAACCGGCGCCGGCAGTGAATTGAAAATGACAATAAAAAGAACAAAGGAAAATGTCAAGAAACCTCCCCCCCCCCCACCCGGAGCCCCGGTGGTGTGACTGAACCTCTGCGACTGCCACTTCGCACAGAGTAGATTAGACCAGTTTCCTTCGCTCGGGCTGCTCCTACATAAGCTCCATTTCGCTGGTTTTCCCGTGTGACTCCCTTACTGCTATGTGTGCGTGCGTGTGTGTGCGCGCCCCCCAAGGTCCGCCTGATCCCCCCCCCCCCCCATCTTACATTATGTTTCAATTCAGTAAGCCATGCGTGCAGGTCGTGCGACGTTTGAGCGCGCCTGCTCCTTCGTTATCCGTGCCAGGGGTGTGCGTGGCTTCGACGCCACAGCGCGGGTCCGCGGGGGGGGGGGACCACACCCCCGTTCTCACCAGGCCAGCGTCTGCAGCATCTGCCACCTACCTGCTGCGCTCAGGGGCTCGGCTGCCGGGTAATCCGTCAGCCAGCCCACGCTCCGCCATCACATCCAATTATTGGGCGATTAGCAGACGCGCACGTTCGCGACTTACGACGCGGCGCCACTTCCCATCACCGCCCCGCGCGTCACGACTGTAAGGCGAGCGAGCGTACGTGACAGAGGAGGCAGTTCGGGGGAGGAGCACTGCTTGTGTTAGCATCTCTGCCAAGCCCACAGATGAAATAAAAAAAAAAAAACCCCAGCAGAGAGGAGATTCGTGCTGAAAGTCTCCATGAACTGATTCCTTGATGTGTCTTGAGGCGCGACCTGGACACGTCTCATGTGAGGAAGCCAGGGTCATCCTGACGTGCATCCAGGTGGTGCTCCGTGCCACTCCTCCTCACCCAGAGCCAACGTGAAGATTCTCTGCAGACACTCAGATGGCTCAGTTTCCTTTGGAGCCCACGGATGTCAAGGGGTCTCGGGATCTGACGGGCCTGCCGAGCCCCTACGTCCCTCTTCCACTCGACTCAAGTGAGCCTTGGGGCCATTCCTCCCCATTTCCAGGTCGTCGGCACACGTCGCTCCCCTGACTCTTTAAATCCCTCGAAGTTTTGTGCTCCTTTCAGACATGCACTGAAGTCCCAACTCTTTCCAGAAATCTTCCAGAGAGGCCATATGTGAGAACGCAAATGTCCGCCAGTATTTTCTGGAACTCTTCCCGCATCGGGGAAGTTTATCCAACTCTGCCAAACACATTGCCTCATCCCCAAATCATTTTCTCACGTACGATATGAACCTCTGCGCTGAGATGTACTGATTAAATATATAAAAGCTCGATATAGAAGCTACGGCTGATGAACTTGTCAGTTCTGCAAAATTGACAGTTAGAAGTTGGAAGTTGGTTCTGTGAACTTTTTGTTAGAAATCAAGAACCGATCGTTTCAAATATTGCCACACATTCCATTTCACGGACGTTAGAAGATCCGGAACACTTTGTAGTGTGGTGTATTTTTGTCAGCATATGTAATGACAGTGGTTGATGAGGTCCACGTCATTTGAACTTTGGATGATCACGTTAGGGGCCTCTTGATAACCTTTTGACCTTTCATTTGAAACCCCCTCTAATCTTCTTTTTACCTTGCATGAGCAGATGTTGCGTGATGCCTTCTGAAGTCCCATATAAGTCTATGTTTCACCAAGTGTCTGGAGAGTTGTCCCTTTGGCTGGATGCTCTCCAGGCTCTGCAGGGCTTGTATTGATGCTGGTCTTATTTCAATAAACCCTTATATGCAATCAAGACGGTGTTTCGGCGGACTTCTCTTCAATACATCTTCACATCATCGCTACTTAATATACAACAGGAGAAAGAGCCGTCTGACAAATTCAAAAAAAACCAAACGTGATTTTCCCTCTTCAAGCAAAAATAACTTGAGCAAAAACTTCATTATGATGAACTTCCGGGGGGCAGTCATCGATCCGCGCTTGTTTTTTACGCGGCCCGAGCATCGCTCAGCCGACGGCGGGGCGCAGCTCCGCGTGCATTCCATGTCCTCATCGCTATCGCACGCGAGGTACCACACAGAGTTATGGCTCGGCTACTCCGCCTCAAGGACCAGGTCGTCCATCACCGGCTGACGGCCGCCACGCTCTCGTGAGAAGCCAAGCTCTGCACGCTCGGCTGGTCACGCCGCCGTTTAGCCGGATTCAAAGCGCCGACGATCGCACCTGATGCACGAGATCATCTTCTTCACGCTCACGGCTCTGGTCCGTCTCACGGAGACACGGTCCATTTTTTATAGACGTCCTTATCGGGGCGACGGGGATCACGACAGGTGCACAGCACAATACTGTGTCCCAAATCCAAACCAAGTACTAATTCCTTACTGTATGTACTTTATCCCATATGTCATAATATACCATTTTAACACTTAGTATTAAATAATCTGCACAGCTAACTGCTAATTAAATGTCCGACACCTTTACGGAACCATGTATTTCACATTGAGGGTGAATAACGTCCATCAACAACACACTCACAATGTGATAGTTAGTATTCGTAATATCCAGGTTGTAGTACAGATTAAGTACCAAGTGTACACCTCAAAGTTTACGCATCAAATCTCAAGTTGTCCTGATTTCTCTCCCTCCGGTGCAGCCATCGAAGAGAAGAGTTGAATTCTGTACATACCAATGACGATTAGCTGCCGGTGAGCCAAAAAAACCCCATATAAAGGTGATGTTTCCCCTCGGGCGGCGTGTATCAACCGTGCTGCCAGCTGTTGGCAGGATCGGCTGAGAATTTGGTTCAACATTTTCAATAATGCATCGCGCCGTTCTCCTCTTACATCAGAAAAGTAGATCTTCTGTCTCACCTCTGAAATCGTTGACTCTAGGTACACGTTCCAAAGTAGACAAGGGATTTAATCGACCATATGATGACGATGATGATGATGATGATGATGATGATGATATCCCGCGGCGTGTAACATGGCACAGGAGCGTTCGGAAGAGCTGACGAGAGGCTGATGAAATGGCGCGACACAGAGTTGAAGGTCACTCTTATGGATTAGGATTCAGAGGATCCACCGGTGTCATCAGCCTGCCCTGCATAACGCCAGCGACACGTCGATAATTAATGTGAAGAAAGAAATGAAAACAAAAACCCTTACATCTGCTGCATTTGAGGGCCTGGGAAAAAATAAAAACAGCGTCTCCCACTTTGACTGACAGGAGGGCTGATGCTCTGGTTATGGATCTGTGTCTCTATCTTTAACACAGTATGTGGACACTAGTCTTGTTGCCTATATATATACATATATATATACAGTATATGTATATATACATATTGTTTGTATTGTTGTTGTGCTGTGTATTTCATTTTGGCTTCAATATGCAAAGTCAGCGCTGGTTAAACCAATAAACAAGCTGTAAATATATATCTATATATACATATATACATCAGCTTAGTCAGCTGTGTCACCACAAAGAGCAGGTGTGTGTGTGTGTGTGTGTGTGTGTGTCTACTTCCTTTCCTATTGACTCCTGCTGACCCGTGAAGATTGACTGTGAGTAAGCTCGACTCGGACACAATACACAACGGGCGTCTGAGCGTCTGAGATATCTGTCTCTCTCTCTCTCTCTCTCTCTCTCCCTCCCCCTCGGTGAACAGAGTAAAATAAATGGAGTCTGTTACGTGTCAGTGAAAACAAGAGCAGGAAATCTGAAGCCACACGAGCGACGCTGTACGTCACATTCATTAAGCCGACGCTTTTGTCCAAAGCGACAAGTAAGTAACTGTTTAGCAAACAGGCTAAATGGCTCAAGTGATTATTTTTCTGTCGGAATGATTCAGGGAGTGAGGTGAAGTCCGAGCAGGTGAGTGTTCGGTCTGCGACGGAAGCATTGAAGGGATTCTGCGGCCCTGGCGTCCATGGGGAGCTCGCTCCACCGTTGAGGAGCCAGGAAGGAAAACAGACGATGAGCAGAGCGGAGTGGACGGGCTGGGCGGTAGAAGACTTGGCCCTGGTCTGGATGCAGGAAGGGCCTGAGCCATTCGCAGAACGGTTGGCGAGCACACGGGATTCCAGCCGCCACCGGGAGCCAGTGGCGGGCGCGGAGGAGCGGTGCAGTCTGGGAGAACTCGGGCAGGTTGAAGACCAACTGGGCCGCTGCGTTCCCGATGAGCTGCAGAGGTCGGAGGGCGCCGCGTGGTCAGACCAGCGGGGAGGAAGTGGCAGAAGTCCAGACGTGATATGACAAGAGCCTGGACCAACACCCGGGTCGCCTTCTCGCTGAGGAACGGACGGACGGACCCTCCTGATGTTGTGGAGCAGGAAGCTGTGATGCAAAGTTCCTGTATGCCAATGATGGATCTATCTATCTACTGTATCTATCCACTGTCTAACTATCTATCTATCTATCTACTGTATCTATCCACTGTCTAACTATCTATCTATCTATCTACTATATCTATCTGTCTATCTATCTATCTACTGTATCTATCTATCTACTGTATCCATCTGTCTTTCTATATATCTACTGTATCTATCTGTCTGTCTATCTATCTATCTACTGTATCCATCTGTCTTTCTATATATCTACTGTATCTATCCACTGTCTAACTATCTATCTATCTATCTATCTACTGTATCTATCTGTCTTTCTATATATCTACTGTATCTATCTATCTACTGTATCCATCTGTCTTTCTATATATCTACTGTATCTATCTGTCTTTCTATATATCTACTGTATCTATCTGTCTGTCTATCTATATATCAACTGTATCTATCTGTCTTTCTATATATCTACTGTATCTATCTGTCTTTCTATATATCTACTGTATCTATCTGTCTTTCTATATATCTACTGTATCTATCTGTCTTTCTATATATCTACTGTATCTTTCTATCTACTGTATCTATCTGTCTGTCTTTCTATCTTTATATCTACTGGATCTACTGTATCTATCTATCTTTCTGTCTGTCTATCTATATATCTATCTACTGTATCTATCTGTCTTTCTATATATCTACTGTATCTTTCTATCTACTGTATATATCTATCTGTCTTTCTATCTGTCTGTCTTTCTATCTGTCTGTCTTTCTATCTATCTATCTATCTTTCTATCTATTTATCTATCTATCTATTTGTCTGTCTTTCGGCAATTATGCTGTGGTATATGAATAGTATTTGAATATTGATTGAATCCTGTGAAATGAGGTTTCATGCATTCGTTTTTTTAATTACTTTTTAGATCAAGAAAAAAAAGCAAACAATCAAATTAAGGATTTCATATTTCCCTGACATCATTTGTATTCTTGGCACCGTTATATTTATGCCCATTTACACACTTTAAATGTAAAAAAACCCCGTATAATTGTGGCGACCAGTATCTAACGCTGTTCAACTGTGTCAATGGCTGAGCTGCGTTTCACGCATGGATTAATCCCATATGAATATAATATCGATCACAACCGAGCGTGACATGGTCACTGTGCACCACGCAAACGGTGGTTAAAACAACGGTAATTCAAAGTTTAGGGAGGGAACATGACGATGGCTTCTTCTGGATGGAGCAAATGTGTCTTTAGCAAATCCCAGGAGAATTCATCCGATTGGACGTAGAGATATTTGACCCTGGAGCATATTGTTATGGACGGCGGCCAGGATAATGATATATTCTGCGGTCACTGCAGCTGGACACCACGACGGAATCCTGTGCTGATGCAGATTGTACAGTGATTTCAGTGGAAAATGCAGGCTGGTTCATCTGCACACAGGCACACACGGTCCTTTGCCTTATTTGTATATTAGACTGCAGTCGGATATGCACACACACACACACACACACACACACACACACACACACACACACACACACACACACACACACACACACACAGACAGGCAGAGAGGCTCCAGGGAGGACCGTGGTGATTTTTCATCATGACGATCGAAAATTAGCCGGGAATGCGAACGCTGGAACGCCGCGACGCTTTGGAGATGCAACAGCATTTCATTGGGATAGATAGGCCACGCTGTGGTGAATACCAATCAGGTCGAGGAGGAGGAGGAGGAGGAGGAGGAGGAGGAGGAGAAGGTCAGGCAGGAGATGTGAATGTGTGTGTGTCTAAAATATTGAGAGAGAGAATGAAGGAAGAAAGAGCGCGGGGAGGGGGAGAACAGGTACGGTGCCATTTCAACCTCAATAACAACGAGGGACAACAGGAACGTGGCACGAAGACAGACCGAGGTACATTCTCCTCGTCAGCGGTCTACAACCCCGCACCCGACGAGGCGGAATCCGCTCTTTGGAAGGTTTTACAGACACGGGTCTTTCCGTCTCTGTTCGGGTCCAAGTTCAAATTTAAGATGCGTTTTCTGAAACTTCTCCTCGGGAACCGGGAAGTCTGCGCTTTTCCACAGCAGGGTCCCGATTCAGTTCCTGGGAATTCTTCCTAACCCCCAAAAAGAAGTGCCTACTTGGAGGGGTAGTACTTAAAGGGACAGTTCCGTGATTTTGAAGTGGGGTTGTATGAGTCACTTATGCATAGTTAATATATCCGTTCAATTGCACGATGGAGGACGTATTTTTTCCTGTATTACTAGTTGACGTAGTAATACGTGGCCAAAGTACACTTGAAAAAAAAGTGCAAACTTAAACGGCTGTCTGGCGGAAAAAATGAATCAGTGAAAAAATACGTCCTTCAGCGTGGAATTGAACGGATATATTAAAAAAAATGTAGGTAACGTTTTGAAATTTGCCGAAAAATACATTTTTCGTTGGTCCCCTCCGCAACAGTGAGTATTACACTTCTTCCACTTCTCCAAACTCCGTTAAATGACATCGCTGATCACCATCTCCATAATTATGCATAAGTAACTCATACAAACCCACTTCAAAATCCCTGAACTATCCCTTTAATATGGACCCACCGCCAATCATTTCACAGAAAAATACTTGTCAATGTTGGAGAAGTTTGCCGTGTGCATGTTTCTTCCATCAAATGAAATGTAATCTTTCCTAATTCAATCAATCAATTAATTTTTTAAATTCTATTGACATTTAACTTTCAAACTTTTGGTCTTTTTTTTTCTTTCATCCATTAAAATGTGGCGAAATTACAAGTAGCAGCCGAAGGGTAGTTCCGCAGCCCCCACGCCGCAAATTCCCTCTGGATGCGAGTGAGGCGGGCGAGACGCGGAGAGTGTCAAACGAGAACGCAGTCGGCCGCGTGCCAACGCGAAGCGCTTCGCTCTCTCCACGAGCTCATTCGATAACCTGGACGTGCCTCGCGAGATGCTCGGAGAAGAGCTCTGCGGTCGAAGCGTAGCGCAGCTGCTGACAGGCGCTCGGAGCAGGCATTTATTTCTCATTCGCTTGGATATCAAGCTCATTCAAAATCCATCCCCCCGCCTCGCCAAGGGCGGCGGATTGGTAGTCAAGTGTTCTCCTCCAGCTTCCAGCACAGAGGAGCGTTGCACAGCCGCTGGCACCTCAGGTACCTCTTCTTCCTCTTCTTCCTCTTCTTCCTCTTCTGCCTCCCCCCCCCCCCCCCGCCCCCCTTTCTTCAAAAATCCTTTCGCTTGCTTCGTCTCCGCCACGTGTCAGCATATTTTAAACGCCCTTCCCGCTTTTTCGAGGGTAATGGTCGGGAATAACAACGGAGAAAAAACAGCAATCGCGCTTGTCGAGCGTGACAATGACACGTTTTTTATTTGTGCACCATTAAATGAGACTCTGGGATCCTCCGTCAGCCTGCAGGAGGAGATGGATTTGTTTTTTGACTTTAACTCACGCGCGTTCCGCTTTTGATTTTAGCAGCTTCCTGTCCTTTCTTGGGGAAAACAGGAAGTGGACACAATGACAGAAACCCCCCCCCCCCCCCCAATAGATTAACGTGAGAACAGAACATGTGTCGCGTTGTCCACACTCAACGCCAGGAATAATAATAATTTAGAAAAAGTCATCCACTTTAACAAATTAATGCATGAACTTTTTTTTGCGCCGGGATGAAAATTGTGCCGCTACGGCATCGGACATTTTCAGGTCGGGGCCATTTTAGTTGAACGATGCTGCTAATCAGCGACGAGCAAACGCAAAGTCATTTCCATTCCCCGCGTCGACAGATTGACTCGTTCGGCTCTGGAAAGACAAGACAGAGAGCAAGAGGTCGAATGAACGGTCGGGCGCTAATGAGTTCTCGGGTTCTTTGGTGCCGGAGAATACCCAAACTGAGAGGTGGGAATAATCCGATTGATTGAAAGTGTCAATGAATTATTGTAAAACGTCAATTTTCACGTGTTACTGTGATACATGTGATCGTTTTTGGTTCAAGAGAAACTCGTTATTTTGGCAAATGAATCCAAATTTATTTCATACAGTGTAGACGAAACAAAAAGCATGGACACACGTGGGAACCTTTTGTTAAACTTTCATTATTTCCTTTCTTTTAATTCATCTTGTGTAGGTTCTTCCCCCGACCTCTCCATTTCACCTGAATTTATACTTTGTGCTATTTGCGATTAATGTTTAAAATCTTATTTTTGCTGCTCAAAGTTTAAAACCCCGATAAAAAGAGTTGTAAAGAAGAAAGTAATACAAGAACAAGCATCATCGAGTCACTGATCCATCATCGATGCCATCAACAACAACAACAACAACATGTTGAATAAAGACTCATTAACCCATGTTGAAAAAAGAAACACGTGCGTCCTGCAGGAAATTTGCACTTGAAAAATTTCATGTACCAAAGGAAGTTGTCGGGTGAAAACCGCAGAGTGAAGCCGAAAGACGTTCAGATCAAATTAATTGGACGAGTCGATTATATCTTGACATGAACCTTCTTCCTTGTTCTGTACTCCCAACCCCCCCCCCCCCCCCCCCTCCCTTTGTGTAGTTGACAAAACGTGTCGCTTCAGCTGCCGCATTGACTCACGACCGACCCTCCCCACCAACAAAATTCAAAGTGATGTGATTCGGGCTGCAGATTGCATTTTCACTTGGCCCCAGCACTGTTATCTTCAGCCCCCAGCTGCCGTCAGCAGAGTGCGTGTGACAGAATGTTAAGCTCAGTGATCAGATGGTTTTTGTTGTTGTTGAAAATGCTCCTTTGGAGTCAGAGTACCTCGAAATCACCTCGAACATTAGGGGGTACAAAACCCCCCCAGAAGAGGACAGAGCTGTCAACTGAAGCAGTTTCATAATGTAGCCTCCCTGGGACCCAGACGAATCCTGGGAGCTCGTTTCATTTGCTCTGCCAACAACAGACTCTCTGATAATGGGGGGGGGGGGAGAGAGAAGCGACTTTTGTGAACAACCAAGATGGCCGCCAATTTGACTCAAAGTGCCCGATGTTTTCAAATTCCTCCCACAAATCCCTGCGACGCTGGTTCACAGACATCGTGGAATCCTCGCCACAGACGTCCCCTCTCTGCTCCGGTCTGTCGCTCAACATGACGTCACATGATTGGTTGCTCTCGCTGGTTGAAGGTCTAGTTTTGTTTTGTCTACGTCCGTCGGTGACGCCTCTTGGCAATCGAACACTAACCGAGAATTAATATGAACTAACGCAGCATAAGTTTGATACTGAGCGCTGTGAAAGTGCTTCACCTGTAAATCCCACGACATCGTCAATGGGGGAAAAATGACTGCGAACCTCGGGCGCCCAAAAACAGCCTCAACAACTCTGAACACACGCGCAGCGCTGTTTTTCCGTCCATGACTCCTTCGCATCGGCTACAACGATCTGCGGCGGTCAATTTGCAGCATGAATTAGAATCAAATTAGCCCATAATGCTCATTTGCAGTGCAGTAAACCGAGGCGACAGTGAGGCCTCGCCGACACTCTCTCAGCGTCCAGAGAAAAAAACTCTATTGTTGTGTGAGTATGTGTAAGCTGTGATCATCCACACAGGAGCAGCGCCGCTGCGTCTCCGCCCGCTGGAAAGCGACATCCCCTGGCTGCGCGCCCAGCAGACGGATGAGTCGGTGGGAGCGTGATAGAAAACCCCGTCGGCGGTATCGCTACAAGCTGCGTGATATACGTTTGACTGACACATCACTAACAAGACTTCAAGTAAGCGCACACAACATGAAAGAAGGGGGGAGCCAGGCGAGGAGTAAGACGCTCCAGATACGTCAGCCTCGGAATGTAAAAACAGCACGGACGACTACAAAAGACGTCCCCCAAGGCTGCACGCTTCTTTCATGTGTTTTTGAATACAAACTATCCAGAGGTTATTAATTTGCATCTGGATGTAGATCGGCCTCAATGCACACACATGGTGATAGACAATCAGGCAGATTTCTGAAAAGTATCTCTGCGCTAAGGACGCCCCCTGGGCGCCTCCCCTGGGAGGTGTTGCCCAGGACTAGGTGGAGAGATTATATCTCCACACTGGCCCGGGAACGCCTCGGGATCCCCCAGTCGGAGCTGGTTAATGTGGCCCTGGCAAGGGAAGTTTGGGACCCCCCCTACTGAAGCTGCTGCCCCCGCGACCCGACCCCGGATAAGCGGTTGATGATGAGATGAGAGATGAGATGATCTCTACGCGGATTTTTACACATGAATAAACTTCAAACAAAATGAGGTTCAGCCACAGAAAACTATATGTGCAACTGTGTTTGTATATGTGTATATATATATATATATACATATAAATATACATATACAAACACTAATTTCTTACCATTGAGGTTTATCTTGGTAGGTAGGAAGTAAACCAGCAACGTAGGAATGAAACCCGGAAGTTAGACAGGAAGTTACCTCCATAAGGGAAGTTCTTGCTTCGCAGTAGAGGCCCCAGGCTTTTTTTTACTTCCCGGAACACCTGAGATTGGGGGCGGGGTTAGTGTAATCAGCCCCACCTGTGTGTGTCTGTTTTTCCCACCATGACAAAAACAAAATGTCTGCCGTGAGAGGCCGAAGGCCTAGCAAGTCTGGATTCTTTTCTCCACCACTTCATGGAAGTCGAATGATGACAAGACGTACAGACTACACACAAAGTTTTTTATTTGAGCTCACAGAGAGGTCAGACGCCGCTGAGCTCCCTGTGACACACCGATTTAAACCGGGAAGGCAACTTGTTCCTGAAGCCTCACTGGTGGAATACAGAGCAGACGGAAGAGCGACGGGACGCTGAAGGTGAAAAAGAATTGAAGTTGACCCCGAGTGGTTAAGAAAACGAGTGGAAAGTTGCTGATGGTGCAGCGGCGGGTAGAAGGAATTCACAAGCAGCAGCAGCAGCAGCAGCTGTGTGTCCAGACGGTTTGGAGAATCCTCGCGTCGCGGAGAAGCTTGACTCCACCACACATCCGGTGAGCTGCTCTTTGTGTTTCTGTGGCCGTGCAGATAGGAAGCTGTAACGTGGTTTGAATAATGTGGAGGATGTTTGAAGTTTGAAATGGTTTGTGGTGAAAGATTTAGCTGGCAGCTGGTTTTCACCTGCTGGCTTGGTGAATACTGGAGATACATTTTCAAATTTAATTTGATTGATTTAACCTCAGTCCATCTCTGTCTGTATTGCTGCTCCTCTCTCTACAAGTGAGATGTTTCCATGGTCCGTGTGTTATCATCGGATGATATTCAGTTAAATTCACCGCCGTCCCCGTTTCCATTGTCTTGTCTTGTGGCGGTCAAGCTCCTTTGGCCTTTTGCTGCCTGTTTGCCTTTGTGGCTCGAAGATGATTGTGATTGGTTTATATATATATATATTTATATATATATATTTTTTTTCCACATAGCAGAATGATAATGCAGTCAGTGCTGTGTAGACTTATCTTACATTTAGCGTTTTCCCTTTCGACACTCATTAAGTTTTCCTTATAATGAGTTTCTATGCTCATGTAAGATAACGTCCATGATCATATGGATTTTGGTTTAGATCTTTTTGACGGGTCCAAGTGTTCATGTCAAAACATATCCGTGGGAAATCTGCTGATCGTCGATCGCAACGTTCAGCCTTTTTCCGATCTGGTTACGAGATACTACTCGTTGTTCGGCTTTGCGACATTCGTACTTCCGCGCTGTCGACTTGACATTATCATGGAATGTGACGATCCGTGTTTGAATATTACGAGTTTATGATTGTGATTCCCCCTCTCGCGTTTCCCACCGGCTCACTGTAAAGTGATGAGATTTCCGTCTCCTGTCACATGAGGTGTGTCTCTCACGGGATGGATTCACATCATTTTTGTATCCATTGACTCCAAGCATTGATAAAATATATATTTTTTAAAATAAAACCCCAGCTCAGGCCGCTGTGATTACGTGACACTTTCTGCCGCCATTCTTCAAATCCCAATTACATCTGAACTGCTGAGCCGCCCGCTCCCCCCTCGCCGCAGCTGCTATTCTTCGACCGTGCACGTTGCCACTTAAAGCTCATCTCCATGTACTTTGCTGCTCATCTGCGCTACGTAGCATTTCACAAGAAGAGATTGTCTGCTCCCAGCCACAAAGCCCCCCCCCACACCCGATTTTTATAATACGCATAACTGAATAATTATCCCGCTGCTTTCATATCAGGTGGACGTCGGGAGGAGATTTATATATCTCATTTTGCCCACGGTGGCTGCAGGTGGTTTGTGGGGAAACGGCCACGCTGATGATATTCTACATTGGAGCTGGATCAGACTCTTGCGTGTCTGAAGTTTTGGGGAGAAGTGAAAGGGAACAATCTTCGGCGAGAAAAGTTTTGTCCACGTATTCCGTGTGTTAAGAAAAGGGATAAACAAACGGCGCCTTTTCAGATTTTCCATTAACCGTTAATGGGACAACGCGGCCTCTCAGGCACAGCTCGCGTTGCGTTGTCATAGCGATGCGCAGAACCGCGCTCCCCCGCTGGGACGGGGGCCAAAACAGGTGACGGATGGAGGACGGAGATGTGCCGACGCACACCGGATTCCTCCATTATCCAGAGTTTCATCGTTTTCCCCCAGAGAGCGTATACTTTTTCCAATCTACTGGGCCGATTTTTTTTTGGGGGTGTTATCTCACATTTTGTCGAGAGGGAAGCGCTTATCTGATCCTCGTGGTTCGTGTCGGGCATGTCCCAGTTTGCAGTGACACGTTCGGCCTTGGAACAAGAAGAGCCTTTGTACCACTCCTGGATACTTAAATGTTCATAGTCAAGTGTGTCTGACTGGAGGATGATACTTATTGTTGGATGGCTTTGATCCAACTGAACGACTGAGACTGTCCTACTTAAAAAAAACATAACCCCACCCGGGAGCTCGTCCACCGACACCTGCAACCATGCACCTATTGGACGGTACCAGCTGTCAATCGCACAATATCCACACCCCCGTTGCATATTTTACACTTTATCCGGACCGTAATGTACAAAACGGACATCATGGTGTATTGACAAAGACTTGAAACTAGAGATTGAACCATAAACTCCTCAGGAAAATGTTGACTCGCTCATGTGAGAAGTCATTTTCTCATAGACTTCGTTGAGCTGGTGATTCCAGAGAAAACACGTTTCAGGCTCTTTCGCATTGGCTTCACTCTCAGGACTTGGTGACTACGGCCATTTCTTTAATATACAGTCTATGCTTATGACCTATAGTTGCGTTTTATTTTAACGGGCGACCTCTAGTGGCCGTAGTCATTATGACGGGAGCAAAGGAGGAAAGTCAAAAAGTTGGATGGACGGTCGACAAAATAAACTCTCGAGCGGGTTAATCAAAGTTTTTTTTTTTCTTCTTTTATACACAACTGTTCCACAACTTAACAAAGGTGTTGACTATTGTTACCATGCCAACAAAGATCTGTCTTGCTGCAGATACCCTCTTAAGGATAGTTCGTAGAGGCCGAGACTAGCATCTGATGTGGTGTTTCAGATTGGACGACTTGTTGAATCACTTGTTAGGTGCTAAAAAAAAAAAGGATTAATCCAAATTCTATACATTTAAAATACATGCAGACTTTGTTTGAGGTTGCTGAAGTTTGACTAGTTAAGTCTAAACCTAAAGAAACGTCCTTTCCCCCTTTTTTCGTTGGTTTCTTTCATGGCCACAGTGACGTATTAACAACAACCCCGGAGCTGCAGACACAAAGTCACGCGGACTGACGGTGTCACAAAGAGCCGCAGCCGGGTGTCGTCTGTCACGAAGAGACCTCGTGTTCCCCAACATTACGTGGGAAGTGACTGCACCATATGTTTCGCTCACTTCTTAATGAGGATCTGAGAACATTCTCAGAGCCATTTGCGAGGGATGGGGGGGGGGGGGGGGGGGGGGGGGGTGTGTGCTCGGCGTCGTCGCGTTTATCTCCACAATCTGTTGAAGCGAACCCTTTAACCCTCCGTCTCCTGCACCGATGCGTGGTGAAGATCTCCGCTCTCCGGCTGGGGGGGGGGGGGGGGGGTTTCGAGTGAGGCCCGCCACCTGGGGCTCCTCTGGCAGTGGAACACGCCCGCGGTGATAATTAACGAGAATTACCGTTGTCGAGAGAGGCACTCTGGCGGGAGGGGGTGAGGGAGAGTCGGGGATCACCGAGGCGTCAGCGACTGTGCTGAAGAAGACGGAGAGCGAGGCGGTGGGAGGAGAGAGGAGAAGGACTCGGGACTATTTTTGCCACCGGCAGGAGACTTACTGGTTCGGCGATGGCCTGTTTCCCCCCACACAAGTGTCTGAGTGACAAAAGGCTTCATGTGTTTCTCAAACGCGATGATTCATTTCAATCAGGAGAGACGAGTGAATGACGAATCATTATTTATTACAGATTAGACAGATGACGTGTGATGACAAAGTCTTGATATGAGTGTTTGGCGCTTGGACTCAAAGGGGAAATATTATAGTCGAGGGCACATTCCTGAGCAGCGGCAAAATAAATCCGCCCCCCCCTCCCCTGGAATCTAGACTCTGGTTGCTATGACTTGATGAAACTGATGAAGGATGAAGAGATGCATCTGATGAAGACTGGTCGGACATGTGGAGGTGAAGGAGAGCGAATGGTGCGTTCACACCAAACACGAAGCCAGTGCCATGAGATTACACACAAAGTCAATGCAGAGGAGACGAGTGGACTTCGAATTCCGCATTGAGATTCTCCCGAAGCCGCTGGCATCCCAAGTAGAATGGGCGAACGTTCGCCAACGCAAACCTCCCTGCGGCCAAACTCGTGCTAGTGGTGTGACACGAGATGTCTCTTCACGCTCCGTGAGGCCGGGAGGGAAATCCCGTTCAAATAGACGGCAGCAAGATTGATCGGCTAACAAGGCCGGTGTGCTGCAATGCTATTGGACGGATGAGGCCGGCTGACGAACGGCTAGTCGCGAAGATGATGGCAGGAAACTGAGGGGTGCGAAAAACTCCCCGACAGAGCTCCATTTAACGTTGGTCGCAGCTCGGCTGAAGAGGGACGAGTGTCACTGCAGCGTATTGGGTTGTGGGGTATCGAGGCGTTGGGCAGTGGCAGAAGAAGAAGGTTTGTTTTTCCCACGGCAAGAAATCATCCCTCTCCTCTCCTCTCCTCTGCTCAGATCCACTGCATTAAATCGCTTGCTCAGGCCCGAGTCGAGTGCACGCGACTGGAGGGAGGACGCGCCCGAGGGCGAGACTCGCCGCGATGAAACGGATCCTCTGCAAAAAAAAAAAAGGCCCACGGAGAACAGGCAGGGTAGAAGGAAAAAAACAAACCCGGAGCAAATAATTAGTTCTGAGCTAATGGTCCTCAAACAGCATAGTAAATGTGACTTTAAAGAGGAAGCAGCGCTGGTGTGGTTCACACACGAATTATGATCAACGCTAAGAGAGAGAGGATGAATCCTCCTGGTGGCGGTGGTCCTGTGGAGAGACGCTGCCGTTGACTCCACTTCCTGCTTCTTTTTTGTGTATTTAAACAAGCAAATACAAGCAAATACTGAATACTGCATTGGCATATTTAGTTTGTTTTAATTCGTAGAGGCGTTTAGCAACGGAACCTTTTTTTTTTTTTAGGAACATACACGTATTTCCGTGGTGTCATTTCACACCGCGGATGACTTTGTTTCTGTCGCTCCGCTTTTATCAGTTTCACTTTTCATTTACTCGCGATATATAACGTCAGCGCCGATAAAGATACTGATATAAAAATCGAGAAATAAGAAGGGATGCATCAGACAGAATCAAGGCAGAAGAGGAAAGTGTAGAAAAACTTTATCTTTGTTGAAATTAACCAAATTTAAGTCCATGTATCAGGTCTTGACAAAAAAAACAACTCAAGAATAATAAGGGAATTGTAATAAATATTTTTGGCAAACTTTTCCATCTTTGTGACCTTTTGTAATTTTTTGTTGCATTTCTCTTAATATCTTTGTTTTCACTTTAGTATGTTGAGGTGAAAAAATAAAAGTGAGACTTTGAGAATAAAGTCATAATTTCACTAGAAACATGTACATTTTATTTAATATTATATTACGGAAATAAACAGCACCCAGTCCTGATGCTGATGCGCCAAAAGATGAAGTATTTCCTTTTTGATAAACCTAAACTGAAGATTACTGAATTACAACTTCATTCTCATAATATTTTGACTTTATTCTCATAAAATTATGACTTTATTCTCATAATATTTTGACTTTATTCTCATAAAATTATGACTTTATTCTCATAATACTTTGACTTTTTTCTAATAATAATATGACTTTTCTCATAATGTTATGACCTTTTTTTCTTGTAATAGCACGACTTTATTCTCATAATAATATGACTCTACTCTCATAACTTTACAACTTTATTCTCAAAGTCTCCATTCCCCCCAATGTGGCCCTAATTAAAAGAAAAAAAGAATTTTCTAAGTTTTTTTGATTTTCAAGCCATTTCTCAATGTTTACTGGTTTAATGAACACACCTGCACCTGGAGGGATGAACACACCTGCACCTGGAGGGATGAACACACCTGGAGGGATGAACACACCTGGAGGGATGAACACACCTGGAGGGATGAACACACCTGGAGGGATGAACACACCTGCACCTGGAGGGATGAACACACCTGCACCTGGAGGGATGAACACACCTGCACCTGGAGGGATGAACACACCTGGAGGGATGAACACACCTGCACCTGGAGGGATGAACACACCTGGAGGGATGAACACACCTGCACCTGGAGGGATGAACACACCTGGAGGGATGAACACACCTGGAGGGATGAACACACCTGCACCTGGAGGGATGAACACACCTGGAGGGATGAACACACCTGCACCTGGAGGGATGAACACACCTGGAGAGGAGAGCGCCAGCAGCTCGTCTCACACGTTCTTGCATCAAAGACGTTTTTTTCTCTTAGCCATGCGATGGTCAAGTTCAAAGCAGCTAGAAGAAAAAAAAACTGAGCATTTCCACTCCTTTTTGTTCCTTTTCGTTTTCTTTACAGTCGAGCCTGAATCGCAGCCTGACACAGATCAGTGGTATTTCAGCCAGACACGCTCTAATCTCTCTCTCTTCCATCGCAGTTGTCACGAATGATCTGTGTGGGCGACGGTGACCTTGAGGGCGGAGGTTCAGATCAACAGATCCACCCAAGAAATCCTCTCGGTGGAACTGAATCTAAGATTATATTTTTTAAGTCTGTCTGTCTAAATTAATAAATCAATGTAACCAGCTCCATCGTCTCTGTGGCGTATCCGTGCATGTAAATTTGCACTTTGCCATAAACAGCTTGTGGCCATGTCTGCCTTGTATAGGCAACAACAACAGATTCCCTAGTTATGTGCTGCTGCCTACATCCGAAGCAATAAATTGCTCAATGAATCTTTCTCTTGCGGTTTTATGGATATTTTTTCACTTTCCCATCGCCGCCTGCTGAGCAGATGTTTCTGACTCGGGCCTGTTCCAGTGTCTGCGAAACGACTGATGACCGGAAAGTGAGTTAGTCACATTCTTCGTGTGTGTTTATGGGCCATTCTGAATTTTAAAAAATGTTTATGTAAACATTTTTGCGCCACCTCGCTCGCTGTGAATCCTCCGGAGATTTTCCTGCTGTATTCTCCTTTAGGGATACTTCATATTTCTGATACTGAAATTATTTAGACATTGGAGTAGCTGATCAACAGAAAACTAATTGGCAACAATATTGACAATCGGATGTAAAAACGTTAACGCTACAGTGTGTAATATTTAGCAGAACTTATTCACAGTAATTGAATATATTGTACCATAACTATGTGTTCATATATGTATGATCAGTTCTTTCGTCAACTCTGGATGAGTTAAATATAGTTACATAGCTTGTAATATAGCTATGATGTGGACCCGACTTCATTGTGAGTCGCCATGTTTAATGCGTTGTGCGTTGAATACGGTTGTTGCACTAAATGGTTTCAAATACGTCGCATTTGCGCCGGAAATGGAATCAGCGGTGCGCCACCATAAAGTGTCCCCTGTAGGGTGCTCGGATTTGCAACTTTTCCATCAGAAGCCGCCAGAAAATTACAAAAAACTGACTCACTGGGGCTTTTAAACATTTACTTGTTCTGGTCTCAAATTTCTCTGATGGTCTTCTACGGTAGTAAACTGATTAGATTTCAGTTTTGGTCTGATGGTTATGATAAAAAGAGATATATGAATGTTGCCGTTGTCAAATTCGTCGGGAAAATTGTTTCTAACACAAAGGGGATTTTCCTGCTGTATTCTCACACGGGCTCACTCTTGACATTCTCTGGGAAAAAACGGGGGCGGGACAATGTCCGAAGCAGCATTTGCGTTCCGACTCGCAGTGCGGGGGAAACGTTTGGGACCACTTCAGTTGGCCGTCGGAAAGCGTCTGTAATTGTCTCGTCACGTCTCCCACAGAAAAACAAGACTAGTGACTCTAATTTATACTCAAAGTAGTTTTCCCAGACAAATGCGTCGTATCGGCCGCAGTGGCTGTTTCCGCATTTGCATAGAAGCGGCAGCGACCTGCCAAGTTAATGTGAATGAGCCTCAGTGCCTTTGTGGTTTACTTAAAAAAAATTCTTCCGCCACGATCCCGCACACATCTGAACGACCCGTCTACCAATTACTCCGTGTCATTTTCCCAGTGCCTGTTGCATTTAAAACAACAAGAGAAAAGTTCTGTGCGAGACCTCACACACACACACACACACACACACACACACTCCCCTGATGGACACAAATGAAGAGGACGGGCCGTGATGTTGACGTCTGACCTCAGCAGCCGCGGCTGAAAACACTGTTGCTACCTACACACTCGCATAGTAATTTCTTCTTCTTCTTCTTTTCTTCTTCAGTGTATTGAAATTCTTCCCGCAGTCGACGGTCCTTTACCTAGTGAGGTGTCCTTGCACGGGTCTGAGAAGCAGAGGCAAAAAACTCCAATGTTCCAATCCACATGCATCCATAAATCAATCCATGCGCTCAATTCCACTACAATGGCTGATACATATATATATATTGCATATTGACCAATATTCTGTTTCTCTATCGCCTGCTCTAATCTTTGTAGGAAACTTTATCGAGGAGAGAAATCCACTGGCGCCCCGGGTCATTTATTATCTGCATCGAACAATCTGTCAAACCTGTTATTATTCCTTTTTTTTTTTTAAAAGCTGCCAGTTGAAAGCCGCCCACTCTTCTTCTCGAGTGTCCTGGGAGTCGGGGGCCGACGCCTCCTGTAGAACTTTGGCCCGCACCCGAGGCGGCGGCCGCCCCGCGGAGCCCGTGTGACTCGGAACGACACGTCCATCACAGGAAACCGCTCGCAGCCCGGGAAGAAGGATCTGTCTGCCTGTCACGGACGGTAGAAAGTGAACTTTGTGTTCAGACTATGACGGACAGGTTCCTTGTCAAGTGTTTGTCAGAGAGAGAGAGAGTGACGCTGGGGGAAAGGAGGGGCTGAGAATATCAGAGATATTTGATATTCTTATGAGATGTGTGATAATGTTTTTTAATGTCATCGTGAAATCAGACGGAGGCGGGTCACCAGCGGCTGATTTGTCCTGCTGCCGTTTAGTTAATGCATGGACAACACTCGGGAGCTTTTCATTTATCAGGGCAGCAAACGGCTTATTTTAATATGCTGTTTAGTGGTTGAGGAGTGTCTGAGTTTTATTCTAGAGGATCACTCCCTATCACTCCAGAGATATAAAAATAACACCCCAAATGAAAATGTCTGTCATATTCAGTCTCATTATCAAACTAGACTCCAACCCGCTGCACGGGAACAAGTATTATCTGGGTGACACATTTCCAGGAGCTCTGACCCGACTGCACGTCGGACGGCGGCAAACAGCCGCTCGTGCTCTAAATTAAGCCGCACGTTCCCCCGACGAGGAGGAACGGAGCCGGTTCATGCTGTTGTCACGGTGATTTAGGGGCGAGGGAGGAATCCCGACCCTCTCGGCACTCCGCCGCAAACAACCGGTACAAAGGGCGTTGGGATCCATTCACGTCCGAGCTTCTGAGAGCGATAGGTGGGGACGATGACGCGCAGGACTGTCGTTCGATCGATCCACGACACTTCTCCTGTTCCCTGACGGAGCCAAAAAGTCTTGACGGAGTCGTGACGACATTCTAATCAGATTATCCAACGGACGGTAGAAACGAATTCTTCGCTCTGGCGTCCGACCTGGGTCAATACCATAACCTACAACTGTCCTGCATGCTGCAACCAGGGATGATAAGAAACATGTGAGTCATGCTTTGGGCAGTCGAGGACAAAGGTGCTTCTCTTACTCTGATAATGTGACGAGGATCCCAACCAGGATTCGACGGGAATATCACAACCGTAGCAGCAGAACACGGTTAGAGTTTGGCGTCTAGGCTCCGACCTCATCGCTCCATAACTGGGGGTGATGACTGGATATCTTAATCCCTCAGTCGGAGCCTGCAGGCGGACACTGACACCGGGCAGCAGAGGAAAACTTTGCATCTTAAATAAGACCGTCACGTTGGGAGGGAGGGAGTGTGTGTGTGTGTGTGTGTGTGTGTGTGTGTGTGTGTGTGTGTGTGTGTGTGTGTGTGTGTGTGTGTGTGTGTGTGTGTGTGTGTGTGTGTGTGTGTGTGTGTGTGTGTGTGTGTGTGTGTGTGTGTGTGTGTGTGTGTGTGTGGAGGATCGAGCTCGTGTTTTGACGGAGTTCCCACAAATGCAACAGCGTTAGGCATCTTCTTTCTAGAGGATGGCGTCCTCCCTCCCACAGATTTCCCCTGCGCCCCCTAAAGTATTTCACGCGCCCGTAAGCATCAAAGTCCTGCTGATCACATGCAAATTCATTCCCTGTTGTTTTTATCGGAAAAGAAAAGCCGTTCAAATGTAAATATTAATGGGAACGATCGCAGCGCTTTACCCAGCGAATCAGAACATTTTGGCGTCAGCGTGGAGCAGCGCGAGTCGGCTGCACGCTTCCCCATATTGAAATGTCTCGCGGCTGGACCCCGCCCCGCTCCCCTGATTCCTCCCCAGCTCTTTCTCCACAAAAGCTCGGACACCAAACCCCGCGGTTCTGTTCTGACGATTCGAGCCAACTGTGGAGCTTTTGGGATTCCCGGGTTTTTTTTCGTTTCCTGAACGCGCGGTGAATTGATTTCACTCGACGGTTTGCAAGTCCTTGACGAACGCTGATCCCCGGCTCCCAAGTCGTCCTTTGATTGAGCGATTGGACTCCTCGAGCTCGTTTTCCTCCTCCTGGCTTAATATCCACCCGCATGTCGGATCGACTCTGGCGTCCGGGGACTCGGACCGGTTCTCATTGAAGATGCAGCAACCGCTCCTTTTACACCTTGATGTTCCAGCAGCTTTGGGTTTGTCCCCTCAAGGTCGCTTGCGAGGGGGCGATACAAATCAGGCGCTCGGCCGTCGGAGAAAACATCCTTTGGAGATGAAGCCCCGTTCAAAGGGAAGGTCTCAGCGGAATTAGTGCTCGCTGGTGTGCACACATGTCCTCACGTGTGTGGGAGAATGGGAGTGTTAGTGTCGAACATTTTGCATACTTCAGATTAGCCTTCCCGACACTGGATTCTAGAGAGACGAGGCGGAGAAGAGGAACCTGAAGCAAAGAGGCCGAGGGAGAGGAGAGGAAGGCACGACTGTTCAGACCGAGATGGGACGAGGACGGGGCGAACCGAGGGACAGAGTATTTGTGCGTCTGTGTTTCCCCTGCCAGGAGTTCAGCGGTTGGTCAGTTTTCTGCTCCAGAAAACTATTATTTCAGCAAATGATCAAACACGATTTAGCGCATAATTAATCACGGGCTATTCTCGCTTCCTCCCCTTCCACCGACACGGCCACTTTGACTCTTTCTTCATTATGATTCCGTCTCCGTCCGCTCCAGGATTGCCCACATGACCAACTTCTCTAGTTCCACTTTGTGCGGTTTAAGTTTAATTCCGTCTTTTTTTGAATCATCTTTTCTCTTCGATGTGCGTTCCAGGCCGTACAGCTGCGTGCGATTCAGATAAAGAACTTCATAACGTGTGCCGAGCACTCGTGATTGTTCTTTGCAGTCAGTCAGCGAGTCGAGGCCTGATTTTATTTCAAACTTTTTAAAATGCCGAGCCAACCCTTCTCCGGCAGGGTTATTATGTCTCTGTGCACTGAAATGATTTTATTTCAGAATAAGCCAGTGAGCAGGATGAAACGCTGAGGTTTAAAAGAGCTAAAAGGAGTTTCTGCTTGCAAAAAAAAAAAGACCTGGAGCTTCGGGGAACACTGATGACGAGTAGCGATTTCAGGACCATCGCGCCTTTCCAGACCTTCCACTCCAACGTTCTTAAGTGGTCAATGGAATTAAAAAAAATAGTGGTCCCGTTTCAGCAAATAGTCAAACCCCATTTCCTTGCCAATGAATCTTCATCACGCAAGCGATTTGCAATTGTTCACTTTGAATGCCATTCATACGTTCACCTGTCGACGAGCGACATGTGGGAGGTGAACAGCGAGAGCTAAATGCTCAAATCTGACGTGGAACCAGCAGAAATGAAGATCCCCTGGATTACCGCCTTTAATTAATTGGGGCTTAAGCGTAATCGTCCACCTGCTCCAGTGAGGAAAGCGACTGCCCGGGTTGTTTTCTTTTTTCAAAGATACATAAATAATGTAGAGAGAGGACGTGAAATCATTTAGTCAGCTGCGGCTGAGGTCGTGTTTTTGGTAATCCGTAGTTCACTCGACGCCAAACTCACCTTTGCAGTTTATTTACCACTTCGTCAGTCTTAGTCTACGACGGTGAGGAAATTCAATACTTGAGAAACTGGTTAAAAATTGTTAAGAAAAGTTCCAGCCTGTGCAACAATCTCGCGCCTCAACTGCCTGCTCTTGCCTCGCGACTTCTGTTTTTTCGTAGACAGAAGGCTTTTTCGTAGGTTAAAGGGCCCCCACCTCACGTGTGACATGAGGCACTCGGTCAGTTCCCATCGAACCGAGCGGCCGAGGAGGAGGAGGCAGGAGAGCCTGACATGCCGTCGCGGCTACAGCTGTTTTATATGGATAAGACTGTCCCTGTCCAGTCCAAGTGGACACGCTCACTGCTTCACACACACACACACACACGCGCGCGCTCACCTTGAGCGGCGGGCTGAGCTCTTATCGGAGGCTGTGATCAGCTGATGCACGGCATCTGGACGCGGCGGCGCCACGCGGCCGACCTGATCTATGAGGCAATTATGGTTAAAACCGTGTGTCTAAGCATCCCTGGGGTTGAGAGGACCGGCCGGGATATTAAACAGATTACATTATACACACAAATGAAATGTGATGGCAGCCGACTAGGAGAAGGAGAAGCTTTTTGTGTCGACCCGGTTCCCTTATGGATGGCTTTTCTCTCTGCCCCCCCCAGCCTCAGATTTGTGTGTGTGGAGCATTTCAAGTGTATATGACATTTCTGCGTGTGTGTGTGTGTGTGTGTGTGTGTGTGTGTGTGTGTGTGTGTGCACCCTCAGCTCCTCGCACTCTGCAATCCATCAGTGTGTGGGAAGCTTAACGGCGAAGGCAACTTATCCCCGACTCAACGACCCCGCTTGATTTACCGCCGCGCACGAGCCAATCAAATCGCAGCAACGCAGCATTAGGCAAGACTCTGCAACGCGAATCAAAAAACCAGACCGAACCCAGAGAAAAACAAAAGCAACCCCGGCGAAAATCAAAAAAAGACACAAACACATCAAGCGCGCAGCCGATGAATTTCGTGATGAGCAGTTTGCTCTCGACCGGGCGCCCGTTGCATCAGGCGCACATCTGACGGCCGCTCGCACTTCTCCGTTTCAAGTGCATCAAGCATATCACATATTGAGAAAGTTATGTTTGGTTTGTATCGGCTGTACGTCCGGGTGAGGACACAATGAATAATGTGTGTAAGTCGAGGGAGATAACTCTGTTCCGGCAGATGACGGATGCAGCCCACAGTAACTGTCCTTACGGCTTCTGCCTGCAATTCATACTGGAGGTGGTTGTGCGCAGGTAGACCTGCCTCGGGCCATTACCCCGCTCTCCAAGTTCTTCATTTAGAGTACGTGTCCCTGGAGAGTCAAGCTGAGGAGCCCGAAACGACCTCAGCCACTGTCATGCGGCCGCGGCTTCCTGCGTCACGACCCGACCGAGTGACCAGTCTCGTCTCCGTCAGGTTCTCACGAGGGAGCGAGTGCCGAGACGCGGTGGCTCGAGGCGCACACCGATCACGTGACGCGTGGAAAGAGGCGGGGAACTCCCCGAAAATGGATTTTGCAGACGTTAACCGCGTGGCCATGCCAGAATCAATTTGGCAGAGACGACTCTACGAAGCCTCAGCAATATGTTTCCCCAAATTTTGCCACGATCAGGGAGTAGCATGAAGCGCTGAAGATTGTTGGAGCTGCATGAGGAAGGAGACAGATATTTTAGGTATATTGTCGGTCAGCAGAGGGGGAGGATCCCACTTTGTGTGGTCCGAAGTTCCCGTCGGTCCGATGTCAGGTATCGTTGTGTTAGTTTTTTGTTAGATTTCCTTCTGTCGGGTAAATGAGGCCAATCAAATAAGGACTGAATTGTGATCCCTTTACCGAAAAATACCTTGATCCTGATTTTAATCCAGGACTTTGCAGCCCTGATGGCGCGTTCGCAACAAATGTGAATTTTCCCACAATGCGATTATATACAAAGTGGCCCTGGCGTGAATGATGCAACATTCGCCCCCATACTTTCACCGGCAAATGCCGCGAATAACGAGGCGAATCACGTGACTCGCTCGAGTTCAAATATTTCAACTCGGGCGTATCACGAAAGCCTTGAGAGATTATCCCAACGTCGCTGACGTCCGCGTCCGATAGAGTTATTCTCAGGTTGTGAGTAAAAGATCCGGCGGCCAACCTCTTCCCGAACTCTCACACCAAATTCTTATTTGTGCTTGCGGTGAATTCAGCATCGCAGCCCGTCAAGAATATTCCGCAGGATGTAGAAAAAGAGTTCGTAACCTCCAAAACAGAAAGGCCAAGCTGCAGTTCACAAACAGACATTGGCATGTACAGTATGTGGCTGCAAATGGAACTCCGGTGTTTATTGACGCTGAGAAAAGCAACAGGATGAACGCAGGGATGTTCAAGTGCAGTCAGCCCGTCAGCTGCTTCAGAGCTAATTGACACCACTCGACACGTGCGGTCAAGGCAACCAAAGAGCCAAATGTCCTCCGCACATGAATATTTTACCGCAGGATTTTTTTTCAATAATGAGAGATGGATATGTTCCCCTAAGATGACGACTGGCCGAGTCACTGCCCCGATCAAAGAGCTGAAGGAGCCTGCAGCGCAGCAACCAACAGCTCGCCGAGGTCCGATCATCAACAGCCGCATTAACTCCTCACAACAAGCTGATGAAAGTCTCGACATTTCATCATCTCATGAAGTCAAGTCGGTTTGATTTATTTGTAGTCAAAGGATCTTCACGGTCTGTGAGGCATCTTCTATCTGAAAGGGAAATACGAGCAACATTAACAAACATTTGATCTCATTTTTCTGGACATCTGACAAGTAAATTAACCCGTTCTTGAATCTCCACTTTGGTCTCCACCACATCCTGACATGTTCCCCTCAGCTGCTTGATTTCCTTCTAATCTTCTCACCTGAGCTTTCATCTCTTATTTTTTCATTCATTTTTTTTAAGCAGATGATCAAACCACAAAGGAAATATGCCACAAAAAAACCCCCAAGAGGCTGAGAAGCCCAGTGGAGCTGAGGACTTTGATTCATCGACAATATCACAGAGAACCGTGTCACCTTAACTCATATTAAGGGCCGCAGTTAAATCACTTACCGCCCGCGTTACATTGGGCCAATTCATTTGACTTGCATGAAAGTTCCAGGTGATAAAGTTTTATTCCGAAACCTATAGAGTAATTTCCGTCTCCTGAGTCCAATCCAATCTTATCAAAACAAGCAGGCGTCACCGGCGGTTTTCCGAAAAAAGATCCAATCGACCGTCCCTGAATGCACCTTGACATCTTCTGCCGCCTTCTTCGCGACCAGTTGGCGGCGGAGGACGCGACTGCAAGATTGACCTCAATCGTCCGGGATCATTAGAAAGTATCGCGGCGCGCGTGCCGGCCCGGGAAACCATTGCTCATCCTGTCCTCCCGTAACTCAGAGGGAAATCCCCGAGCCCCACGAATCTCTCATCCTGAAAAACTGGCTTGATTAACCAGCGCCCTCAGCATTTCTCTGAACCACACCATTCACTTCAAACACGCCTATTACTGTTGATTAGATTCATAAAAAGAACCTGCAACATTTCAGAAAGTGCTTCCTTTTCTGGGGGGGTGGTGATTTTCCTCCTGTGCTTCAGCGTATGGTCTATTATAATGATGCAACGCCTACATGCATGGGTTTTAATGGCAGGGCGACATGACCGGAAGGATTATGATAATGAATTATGATCTTTGCGCTTTTCTCAAAGGGCACTTGCGAGACGTGAGGGAAGGAAGTGACAAGAGAGGAGCAGGAGGAGGACGACTGTTCAGAGGGACAATGGAGCGGAAAAGAATGATCGATTGTGTCGGATCGATGGTCGCTGGTCATCAGCATTTGTTCATAAATCAGAAATGGAATGTAGCCAAGATCGCGTCGAAGATGATGGATGTAGGTTGGTTATTCGGGGGAATCAACAGTGATCGATACTTGGTGTCAAACTCCTCGTCACTGGCTTCGCCCCGAGAGGAACTTCTGGCCATTTCACCGTCTTTGCACGTTTTTCCCTTGACAGCTGATTGTGTGACATCATCTACTGGAGGGGGAGTGGCCATCACTGGGACGTGCTTATTTATATTCATATTCAGCCCATAAGGAGAAATATATCTTGTGTTATATAGCAGCCCCAGACAATCTCCCGCTGCGTTCTTCACATGCGAACTGCAAAAGTGTGGAAAATGTCCCGGACCCACTTTTCAGGACAACCGTCAACTTTGTTGAACCGGTGGTGTGATAATATTGATCATATTGGCTTTTTATTAGGTTACAAGGTTTTTGAAGTAAAACGTTCATCTCTCACTGGTTGACATGAGTATTTTTTTCTTTCCTTTTTCTAATGTATTCGGTTTCAGGCGGTCACCTGCGATGAGTTCATTGCATAAAATGCTCGTATGGGAAAATATGATTTATCGGCCAGGACAGTTAGAAAAAGCGAACTTTGATGAACAGTAATCAAATGACTTTCATAATCTCACTTTGATTCAAAGGCTTTAGGTTAAGAATGTGCCGTTCAAAATCGACGTGATTGAGGAGCGACGTGATTGGAGGACGTCCGAGGGGAGAATCCCCTGCCGACGTTCCCCCCACACCGCGGGGAATCTCTGTATTTAACGGCAGGACTTAACGGGAGACGCCACCATCAAGTCGCCAAATGGGCAAAATCGCAGGCACGATTAAACTCCCCGTGCACGCGCGGAATCGGAAATCGCCGGCTGCGCTGGAATAGGGAGGAGCACAAATTACATTTGCATACATGTATTATGCATCTGCTCATTTTTTGACGGTTTGCAGTCACAGATGTTTTATATTTTTTGTTCTGTGTGTGTGTGCTTGTGTGTGTGTGTGTGTGTGTGTGCGTGTGTTTGCTCGCTCGCTCGCGTTGAATAATTCATCAGACGTCGGCATCGCCGCTGCGCTTTGAAGAGGCATCCTCTCCACGCCTGCGATGTGACAGTATTTACACGTGTAGCGCGGCGACAGCGAACGCAGCCTTTGCTCAACACAACGGCATTAAACTGTAAAAGCCGTCTGTGCTAATGCGAGGTGACAAACAGCCGCCTTGTTCGCCCCCTGATCGGAAACCTCTGCTCGGCGAGAAGTCCTCTTTTTTCTCTTTCTGCCGAGCTTGCCGGGGGTCTTCCTCAAGTATTTCCAGTTTACTTGATCATGAAATTGGACGCGTCGCTTCAGGAAAGATTGCGAATGGAAGGTCCCTTTGCGGTCGAGACGGAGAACATTATCTATTGTTCCTGGGCGACTGGGAATCGATGGCGTGCGCGGCGAGAGGCGCCTGCCGCGGTCACAGGGGGCGCGGCCATTTAAACCCCAGTCCACAGCCTCACCTCGGTTTTGTCTGCACATTTGTTTGCTCCCGGTTCCCTGCGTGAATCTGCGCGTCGGAACGAGCGAATGGGTTTCTGGACTCTGACGAACAGAGAAGACAATTGTTGGCCTGGAAGCAGACTCGATGGCGTCCGGCGGCACGTGTCGTGATTCAGATGCATACGATTATTAAAAACACCAACCATCTGGCGGGCGGTTGTTTGGGCTGCGACGGAAATCGGGGGTAATATGCGAAGCACATGCCGCGCGGGGGTTCTCCTGTACGAGCTGAGAGACATGGGCGTCTTTACACATGCAAACCACCTGCTGTGAGGACGAGCGACGGAGCCGATCAAGGACGAACAGTGGACGGGCCGAGGAGGAAAATGGCGCAGACATCTGTTGGCTCCTCCGAGGTGACGGGCCGAGCTCGGTGAAGCTCTTTCATATTGAACGGGCTCCTGAATGTCGTTTTAAAGGGATAGTTGAGTTTTCCGGTGGTCCCCTCTGCTACAGTGGGACTGAGACTTATGCCACTTCTCCTCCACACTCCGTTCAATGACATCGCTGATCACCATCTCCATAAGGGAACATATTAACTATGCATATGTAACTCATACGACCCCACTAAATCCACTGCCAATCATTTCACAGAAAAATACTTGTCAATGTTGGAGAAGTTTGCCGTGTGCATGTTTCTTCCATCAAATGAAATCTAATCTCTCCTAATTCAATCACCCTGTTGTGATTTGCTGTTGTGGCATTTTCCAGATTATTGCAAATAAAAAAGGTAAATTGCGTTCCTGAACGTAAAAAAAACAAAACAATAACTCTGTGATGGAAATGGAAACTGAGGGTTGTTGTATAACTCTACTTTTATTGAACAAACTCTGAAAAACATCACTTTTTTTTATTTAAAGGAGACGTATTCTGCTCATATTCAGGTTCATAATTTTAATCTGGGTTGTTACTTGAAAGCTTTCACATGCTCTAATGTTCAGTAAACACATTCAAATTTTCCTGCAGCTCCTCTTTCACAACATCTTGTCTGAAACACTTGGTTTTTAGCTCCTGTCTCTTTAAGGCCTCTCCCCTCCCCCGATGAAGCCCGGGCTGCTCTGATTGGCCGGCTGGCTCCACTCTTGTTGTGACTGGCATGTAGGAGGTTCTTCTTCCTAGTTCTCTCGCCAGACCAACACTGGCCAGCACGTCCGTAGCGTGGTGATGTCACTGTGTCACGGAAGCATCGACGAGGCGTTTCAGGAGCAGACTCCTCCTGAAAAAGACCTGCAGACCTTTTAAATTCACACACAAAACAACCTATATAACACACAAGAGGAAAGGGGAGACACCAATAACATGCCTCCTTTAACTGTAGATGTCCTCAATGCTCACACTTTAGCCTCCGAGGTTCTTACCCCGGGCATGGCCGACCACCGGGGGATTGAGGGTGAGGCAGTATCTCTTCTCATCCAGTGACTCTCTCTTTAAAACACCTTTCACTTTCTATTTTCTGGATGACCGGCCTGCACCGAGTTACCTCGCTCTCTCTCTCTCTCTCCGTGTCCCCTGTCTGTCCTGCAGGTCTCTCCACCTCTTTGTCTTGCCGGGTGAATCTCGCCATGCAAACATTGTGTGTATTTATTTTTAGATTTCTTTTATGCATGCATTTGCTTTTATGCCGGGTTTGTTTGTTTGGGTGTGTGTGTTTTTATAATGGCATACGGATCTCCGCTTTCATTGCCGTGCACAAATCTCCTCCTCCGATTAAACTCTTGCACGGTGGGTAAACACACAATCTCCGCTGCTCTCTGACTGTTCAGGCAAGTGGAATTTTGTTTTCTTTCTCCTATTAAATTTCAATTCTGGGATTTCACACTCCCGGTCTTTACCCCCCCCCCCCCCCTCCGCCGAGGAGCAGAAGAACGTTTTATTCCAATATTCATTTCTCAGTCGAATAATCAGTGGGGTTTTGCTTGTTTGGACTGGTACGATCAAAAGAGCAATGGCAATAAAAAAAGACACAATGTCTCTGGCGAACAGAAAGCGCACCGGCGCCGTAAATGCTAAGACGGCAAGAAATATATAACGTTTCCTCAAGTCGGGTTTTTCCTATTGTGTGCACAGCTGCTACCTTTTAGATTAAACGTCATGTTTTCTGCAACGACCGCGCCTTCAGAAGCCGCGAGCAGCAGAACTCATCGTGTTGCGTGTCCTACACGACACTGAGCTCGCGTCCGAGTCTGGGGAATTTCACCTGGTCTCTGTTATCGTACCTGCACATCGAGTCAGCGACGTGAAGTCCCACGAGTGGATCTGGAGGAGGGGAGCAGCAGCGCTGGTCGATGTCTGCCCTTTGCGCCGTCTGCCCCGACTGCTGAAAAACAATCCTGGACGAAACTCTGGTGACATACCACAAAAAAAAGTTGCAAGGCATCTGTTAAGGATTTGAAATCATTCGTGTTTTATTTCCTGACTGAAGGTTTGTTTGTTTTGCGGCTGTTTGTTTACATTTTGCATTTGTTCTTAGAATTTGAGGTAGATTTCATGAGGTGATAATATTGTACAGTAACTACTTAGAAAAGAAGAAAATGCCCTTCATTTTGTTTGTGATAATAAATGCTGCCGCCTGCAATCACCAATATAATGTTGTTCAGAATTTTGAATTCTGTATCGTCATAAATAACCTTATGGCAAATTTTCTGGAAATATCGTGGAATAACTCTGAAGCTATATCGCCCAGCACCCTAATAGGGAATATGAGTAGGGCTGGAACTAGCAATTATTTTCGTAATCGATTAAACTGTCGATTATTTTCTCGATTAATCGATTAGTTGTTTTGTCCGTGAAATGTCATAAAATGGTGCAAAAGTGTCGATTGTGTTTCCTCAAACCACCAAGATGATGTTTTTGTTTTGTCCACACACCAAAGATATTCACTTTATTGTCACAGACGAGCAAAGAAACGAGGAAATATTCACATTGAAGAAATCCGAGAATTTTAAACGATGATAATCATAGTTGGCGATTAATTTACTAATGGATTACACGATTAACCGTTGCAGCTCTAGATATGAGAGTTTGGTCGCATGATACATGGTCTCTCGATGGTGGATTGTTGGGTCGAGCAAAACAAGCAATGATATTCTCATCACCTTGTTGAACAGTTTATTAATCCCAAAAAACTAAAATCATGGGATTAATCTGTAGTGATATTCTATATACTATTGACTTCTCACCCCCTGTGTGGAGGAGACTTCCTGTTCCGAGACCGTCTTTGTTGTGATCCCCCCAACGCCCCATTTTACATTAAAATAAGCTCCGGGGGGGGGGGGGGGGGGGGGGGGGGGGGGCAACGACGCCGGCATCGATTATCTCTCACCTCTCCCCCGAACCTGTCATTTCTCTCCCGGCTCGCCGCTCCGTCGTCTGTTTCCCATCACCACACATCATCCCATCCGCCTCTGTCCTTACCTGCGGCGCACCTGGGACCCGCTCATCATCTTTTCTCAGCCTCACTTCGTGATCTCCCTCCGTCACACACGCGCAGGCCTGTCGCTCCATCGATCTCTGACTCAGCATCTTCAAGTGGCTTTCTCAGCACGCACATGTGAAGATATTATTACAAAGGAAAGGTTATGGATGCATTAGACGTTGTGTGTTTTCAGCAATTAACGCTGTATTTTTTAAAAGTTTTTGTTGGTCAGTCAGACGGACCAGAACCTAACAGCTTTGGCAAACAACAAAAGAAAATCAAATACAGTTCATTCGAAATAATAATAGTCATAATAATAATGATAACAACAACAGCAACATTTACTTTCAGAACATTGAGCGAACTGGACTACATCATCTACAAGGTGCACATCGAAAGAGCCTGAAAGATATTGAGTATTGTGCCATGATAGGACTCCACACACACACGCACACACACACACACACACGCACACACACGTATCCAGTGTCTTCGTGTTTGTCCTTGTCCGTCTGACCTGCAGTGTCGGCTGAAGAAAAACAAGCAAATTGATGATGTTGTGAACTGTGTGAGAGAGACGGGCGGGACGGACGACTGGAAAATGGATGTGCGGAGGAGGAGACGTGACCAGACGCCTCGACCAAAGAGAAAAACAACTAATCACTCAAGCTGAGGAAACCCTGCACAGTGTGAATGTGGTTCAGCGTATTAACATCGCAGCAGCTGTTCTTCCTGCCGTCCGTGTACATTGTGCTCACTGCGACGCCGCAGAATGCGATGACCTGCGTGCGCACGTACCGCATTTTAAAATATAGAAGCAGAAAAGCCAGGCGCTTCCTTTAGAGGTCGGTTGAGACCAAAGTGGAGCCGAAAGGAGCGTGAAGGTCTGTTTCTACTTCGAGCAGATCATCGTACACTCCTCCTCGGTGGACTGAATCAAAAAATACCACTGTCCTTTCCCTCATGAGAACCCACACTGTCGATTACACTTTGAAAATGTCGTCTCCCATTTGCCTATTTACTATCAAAATAGCTTGGCACCGACCAATCTTGTTCCCTGCCAACGTGTATTTGGTTTGGAAAAAAACCTTCACGCAACAAAGTCATGCCTACTGTCAAAAGTTGCTCGCCCAGTCACAGTGATGAAAACATATTCATGAGCTGGTAGTTTCTCGTTTTCAATAAAAAAAAGTCTCTATAAGTCAGTCTATCAATTCACCGAGCGCAAAAAAAAGCCAGAAAGTGCGTCGAGAGCGAATCCCGCGGCAGGTTCTGAAGCAGCAACTTGCATCTTGGCACTGACTGCTTTTCGAAATTGCTAATGCTCACTCACCTCCCCTGGATTCATTTCACGTCCTGTAATTGCACATTGCCATTTGTAAGTAGCTCCTCTTTGTCTCTGCTTCGCCTTAATAGAAGTCAGGCAGAATTTTTTTTCTTTTTGGCCTCGTTCCACCTGCGAGCGGCACCGAGGCTTGTTGATCTGAATGTGGAAGCCGGGAGGGTTGAGTTCGAGGCGGGGGGGGGGGGGGGGGCCTGACATGAGCCTTGGCGGGCTGCGACCCGCTGCAGGACGAGCCTCAGTCTGGTCCCCCGGTTCAGCTGCGTCTGGATGACGACGGACGAGGGACGAACCGACTCTGGCGAAAAACAATCCTGAGAGAAAAAAATCCACGAAAGGCCCGAGATGTTGTACGAGTTGATCCGAGTAACAAGTGTTGTGTTTGTATCCGAAGCCGTTGCCTCTGAGCCGTAGAGCTCCAGTGTCGGGCCGCGCTGCTGCTGCTGCTCTGGGTTGGGTTATTATTTTGTTTTATTCTCATTCAAACTCCACATTCACTGTCCTGCAGCCAGAAACACAAAATATCCACGGCTGAATAGTGCAGGAGACAGGGAGGAGAGGATGGAAAGTATTAATATTCCAAGTCTGTCTCATCACATGTACGTTCATATGCAACGTCTTTGGAATAGCAAATACGGTATGTGGGGAGGGAAGCGTGATGTGGACCAGATTATGTACCATTAACATAATAAGGACAAGTGGTCATGTCAAGAAAATGTTGATACTAAACGTAACGGTTAAATGTTCCCCGAGAACATATTTAATGGAATTCATAAATGAACGCTCTTGCAAAACAGTATCTGTTCAGCATCATTAAACTTGGTTCTTAATGTTTACAGTGGGAACTGGCAGCACTTGGCCGAGGTTAAGGAATGATAATGGCCTCTCTTAGGGAAAAACATCACAAATGTTTGCACTGAAAACAGTTCGGAGGCCTGGAAGGGAAAAGAAAAAATGGAAGCTTGAGACGTACTTTTTGCGAGATCTCACTCCGCGGAAACCGAAATCAAACCATACACAATAATGGAGCGCGCGCACCCGTGGGAGAGGTTTACAGAGTTTTATTTTCAGATTGTCCACAAATATAAAGACATGTAATCCGTGATTGGCAGTAGACACGGTTTTGAAAGTGAGAGACGTCTGACGAGACGAGTCAAGGGAACACTCTTGTGTACTGACCTGTCGGACCTGGTTGAATTCATTAGCAACCAACTGCATTAATCACGTCGGTTAGTTGGTTAGTTCGTTAGTTACTTACCCAAAACCACAGTCTTCACTGCACCAAAAGGAAAGTGCTTTGACTACTGAACCTACCTGTACATGGGAGATACGGGGAGGAGCTTCAAAAAAGTGGGGGGAGAAACGAGAGTAGAGCCGCTGCTCCTTTGTGTCGAAGGGATTCAGTTGCGGCGGTTGGTGTCTCCAGGGCACCTTCCTTGTGGAGGTCTGCCTGGTGCAGTACGTCCAGAACATTATATATCTCCTCTTTGTTGGAAATGCCTCTGGATCCCTGAGACGGAGGTCAGAGGAAAACGTTGCTGGGGCGACGGACGTCTGGACCACTCTTCGCTATGACCCGGGCGGTAAGCGGACGGATGGATTGAGGTCTGGATGTGAGATCTGTTCTCCGGAGTCAAATTCAGACAATGAATCACGACCGCCTCCTTGCGACACCGGTGTGATACATGAATGGAATCTTTGTCATCCCGACTTAGTTGAGAATCATTTAAACATCATCACTAGAGACGAGGTTGGATATACAGACCAACACGTTGTTGGTTTTGGCCTTTTCGTGCAATCTGGTGACAATAAGAAAATATTAATTCCGCCTTATTTTGAAAAGGAATATTAAGTTTTGAAGATTTACCCTTTAGGTCAAACTGCTGAAAGCACATCGTTGGATATCGTGTGTTAACCCTTTGTTGTATCAGTGTAGATAATACGTGTTCTTTGAACGGACTGCTTCCAAAACCAACTGCAACTAAACTGCGTATGAAAAGAGAACTATCGTCGTCTCCACCAGCCGCCCCTCATCCAACACCGCTGCTCTTCTGCACAAAGACGTTCTCTCTAAGACATACGTTGTGGACGCAGAGACGAGATTGGAACGGAGCAGTGATCAGCTCCTGGACTTTAGATGAACCCGCATGTGCATCTCTGGCTGCCTAATCTGTATAATCTCTTAAATCACTTCTCGAATCCAGACGGGGTAGAAAAAACACTTGAGTAATGATCTTCACTGTCCACGACTCACCTTCTTCTTCTTCCTTTTATTTAAAAAAATATATATATTTTGCTTTGATGTACTCTTTTCTTTCATGTTCTTCTCTTGCCTGTTTCGTTTCACTGTTGATTTTTCTGTTTTTGTTTTTCTCTAAATTATTCATTCATGTTCTTATCTGCCAAACACAACCTGCGCGCAGCAGAAGAATATATACTTTTACTGACTTCAGATAACTTTAAGGACTCTAAAAGCACTGAACAATCAGCAGACTGAATTCTGAAAATGTATTTTAGTCATAAATGCCATGGAGTAAGGTTGCAAATAATGATTATTTGCATTACCAACATGACATCCTATAATTTGCAAGATCAATCCTTTTGTGTTTGACATTTGTGAACACAATGTTCCAGAACTGAAAGAAATAAAAATGTTCAACTAAAAGTTCAAAACACAAAGATATTCAGTTGTTTATAATAGAAAAAAAAGCAGGAAAATGTCACATTTGAGCAATTGGAACCAGCAATAAAAGACTCAAACCATTCATAAAAAATGGAAACATAGAAGAAAGGAAATTCATGTACATGTAATAAATATACTGCAAAAAGTAATAATAGCTATTACCAATGTATCAGTGTAAATTATGATAGTGGACATCGACTTGAGGTTGTAGCAGAGGATCTGCCCATCGTGAAAATGCACTCCAAATATTAATATTTGTCAAACTAAATTTTTTTGTCCAGCAGCTACACTGTAGCACGATGCATTAAGAGCCCTGTCTTTAATGCAAAGTGACAGTCAGCTGAGTGGCTCCGTTTTCCTGCTCAGTGATTGGCTGACAGGCTCACTAATACAAACCCAACATAACATTGTGCACACACATGAAGCAGATTGCCTTATTAAAGGCCGATTCATAATCCCAATAATGATACCTCCTTATTGTTGTTGTGATACGGTCACTTACGGCTAATTAGCGAGCGGAAAATCACAAATGCGGCTAATGAAACTATAAATATACTTGGAAGTAAAAGAGTGGTCGGATATATGGATGTTTGAGAATGAAATTCAATGCAAATTAATAAAAATAAAATAATGATCGTCTTGTATGACGTGTCGAGGTCTCATGAAAATGGATATTACCATATTTAAGTCTTCATGAAAATGATTTTATACCTGCAAAACTATCACTAGCAGAGGTCACACAGTGATGATGACAATAACACAATTGAAGCGGATTCACTGTATTCAAGATGAATACACTAAGTGTGTATTAAAATGGGTTTTCTGCATTTTAGAAAAAGACAGGACACTAGAAAATAGTTTGTGTGTGTGTGTGTGTGTGTGTGTGTGTGTGTGTGTGTGTGGTCTTTTTGCAAGTGCTTGAGCAGAGGTTGTTTTGTGATGCATCATTGTCGGAAGCATTTTATGTGACTCAGACTCTGCAAGAGGTTTCAGGGTCGACGGAGGAAAAGCAAACAACCACCACAACCAACGCTGGTGTTTTAATAAGGTTCATGTTGTGATGCAGAATCATTTATTTCATTGTTTTACTTTTTCCTAATGCGTAAACCTATACCACAGTTCTCTTTTTTTAGATTATACTACATTTTATTAGGGCACGTTAACGGCGTAATCCTGGAGACTTGTAGCCACGCTGAGCTTTTTAGGAGACAGCTGTTCTTGTTTACGTCCTCTTTGTCACCCGTTGGTTTGTGAACTGCCGTTTTGAAGCCTCGAGTTTAGCATATTGACGAACGCCATCTTGTTTAAAAAAAAACCCAGAAGTAAGCATATTTAGAGCAGTGGGGCTCGGGTAGTTGTCCACTGCATGAACGCCTGCACCTGCAACCATGCACCTATTGGATGGTACCAGTCGCCTTTCACTCACACTTAAACACACCATAATTTTCAAAAATGAACATCGTACTATTATTGAACAAGACTTGAAACCAGAGAATGAACCATAAACTGTTTACTGACGTTATAAATCACGTGAAAAATAGTCACTTTCTTATAAACTTCTATAGAAATGACTTCTTCTTGCAACCAGTGGAGTCGCCCTCTGCTGGTCATTCAGCCACTTCCGCATTGGCTTCACTTTCCGGACCATGATTTGACCATTAGTGCTTCTTCTGCTTCTAGATTCTAGACCAGACCTGCAGAGTCAGATCCTCGTTTTATTTCGCTTCCTATTTCAAAAGCTTTTACCGTGCGATTTTTATGTTCAATTTTGGATCCTTTTACTCTGATCTGCTTAAATTGACCAGTGTGCAGCTTCCTGGATTGAAAAGCACTATACAAAAAAATATCCTTGTTATATATAACGTGCATTGCATCAGAGAGGCTGGGGTCAACAAAAGGTTAATTTATAAATGAATGCATTGTATTGCGTCCTGCGTTCTGCCGTATCATTTTTCCTTTTTAAATTATGTTTTCAATCATAAAACGCATATTCACACACCCACATCAGATATATTTTATTGATCCACGAGGGAAATGTGTTTTGTTTCAGTTGTTCCAACCAAGGAAAAGACATATATACAGACGTAAAATCATAATAAACGCAAATCTAAAATATAAATAAGAAGAATGTAAATGAAGCACAACACTGACACGGATGCACACAAACGTAGACCAGACTCATTAAGTCGCAGGAATTCTCCACATGAAACAGGATTATATTTCTTCATACTTAACGCAGCCAGTCGACATGCCGGCTCATCGATAACGCTGAAGAGACTTTTCTTCACTCCGCTCTCATCATTATGATAAAAGATCCGTCTGCAGGGAGGAAAGCAACGACTTCTCCATTCATCATGTTTCGGTCGCTGGGGAGAAGAAGAAAAAAGAACGTGTTTACATGTCGACAGAATCCATTTAACCTGAGTCTTTATAATGTGTCGGTGAAAAAGGGCCAAAGGTGCTGGATTGAATCTGACTGACAGAATTCAGACTAATTCTTATGAAAAAAAAATCTATCCAACCAGATTCTTTAAATCTCTCCCACTGATATTATTAATGTCTAACCGTTACTAACACGGATTCAAAGCATCTTAAAATAAATATGAATGCAGGTCTTAGATGCTAATGGCCATTTGAATTCTAGTCTCATTTCATGGATGATATGAAAATACATAAATAAGAAAAGATAAACCTTTATTGATCCCAGTGGGGGGAAATGTGAGGTATTACAGCAGCCCAAAGACAGAAAGAGTACAGGTTTGATTGAGAATAGAATAAAATAAATTGGAATATGACAAGATCAGAAAAATATGATGTACAACAATTACATACAGCATTAAACTTACAAGACTCATACATCTCAAGTTATAAGAGTGAAAGGCAAAGTACAATATGTAATACCACTACCACTACCTGTACTACTACAACTACTGCTACTTATATATGATGTAATATAATATAATATGATGATATGATGATGATTCCAGAATTTCCCAGCTTGGGATGAATAAAGTATTTATCTATCTATCTATCTATCTATCTATCTATCTATATAGTGGTATATACATTATATGTAAAAATATCTCAAAAATAACAAGAGGGCTTTATCTATTTTAGCATCAAACTAAATACATTTAGAATTAATAATGTTAATAATAATTGTTATAATAAAAAAACTTTATATTCATAGCACTTACCTAAAACAAGGTTATTAAGTTAAAGTTACAACATGCATAGAGATAAAACAGCAAAGAACAAGACAAGACAAATGTACGAAGGTGGTATACCTTACTGACTTTGGTACAGACGGTTGGGCTACGATTCCCAGTCAAGGCATGGCTGAAAATAAATGCTTAATGCTAACTGCCTACCCCTGATACGAGTCAAAAATATATGAGTATATCTCGCTTTGGAGAAAAAAGCATCAGCACAATTAATGTAATGTAAAAATAACATAAAATAATAATAAAAAATCTATTAAACCAGTGCAAATTCCGCCATTAAAAGCCTTTCCTATGAAAATATGTTTGAAGCAATGATTTAAAAACAGGTAAATCTAATGAATGATGATGAATGGCAGCCAATGAACGGAGGGCGATGTGGGCCCTGCGCTCGGTGTTGATAACGCAGCATGGACAGTACAGTAGCTGGTAAAATAATGTGAACATAAAGGACTGTACTATAATTGAGGCTGAACAATACAAGCACAGGGAAGGATGAGCACAAGAGACGGGCAGCGAAGAACAGGAGCTCCGAGACAATGAGCGATAAAAGAAGAAAAAAAAAGGCCTGAAGGAGGAAAGCAAGGGAAAAAAGGCGGCGAGCCAGCGGGAGATACGTATGAGAATTCATCCCCGTGGAGGGAAAAAAGTCGCAGCGCTCGCGGCGGTTGTGCTGAAGGCTGAGCCAACGCGCCCGGCAGTGATGAATTGCGCCTGTCGGGATAAAGCAAACAAACAGAGATGTGTACAGTGTGTGACAAGCCTCCTGCAGGCGCCGCGGAGAACAATGACATTTCCCTACGCGCCGCCTAACGATGGCTCCAGAGATCCGGCAGCACGCGCATGCTCGGGGTTTACAGATGTTTTTTAAAAATGCATCGAGGAGAGATATCTCGGTGATGTGGTGGGGACTCGCGCTACGCCGCTTTTGAAAAATGACAGTGTTTATTAATGCTGCGAAGCGCAAGTGACTTTAAACGCCAGAGGGCAGGAAGTGGACTCCAAAATAAAAGCGCAGCACAAGGTCCGCGGAAACGCCCATCGCTTATCGAGAGATCCTTTGTCGTCATTGTACAAGAGAAACACTGAGGAACTAAATCAAATGTGCTACTTCTGAAATCAGTGCAAATTTATAAAAAACAAGTTTAAAAGCCCCCAAAAAGACACAACCAATGAATACAAGAAGGGTGTTGACCTACTAGCTACTGCAGAGAATTGGCATTGCACTTGAAAAGGATATGAATGTAAATGTTAATATATCATATATGTATATGGGATAACTGCTTCTTGTTGCACAATATATAATTAAACAATGTTATCGTCATTATAAAAATGGATTGATTTAAAGTGTATCGTGTAATTATCGTGACAGGCCTCTCCGTATGCATTGGAAGTAGTAATATTTATTCATAGAGATATATGGTAGAAGTTTTTCGAACTTTTTTTTTTAAATAGATTTTTTCAGATCATATTTTGTCGTGTTTACCTCAAAAAGAAATTGAGCTGACAAATGTTGTCCATTAAATGCCCGAGGTGACTCATCACATTAAACCATATAACTATGTAAATTCAGTAGAAGCACAAATAACTTTCAGTTTTCCCCTTAATATTCCCTGAAACAACCACAGACACTAGGGGGACGGATGCCTCAACAGAGAGCCGTATAGAAAAAACAATGTTTACTTTAAATAGAGTTATTAAAGAAGCCTGATCACGATATTTATCTTGCAGGTTATTTCAGAGTTGAAAACCATAATTCATGGTGGATAAGATTCTAGCTTTTCGTTGACGTACACCGTCCCACCGTGTTATTCAACTCTGTTTCCGCTGCGCCTGTCATTTCCTTCCAGCCCAATTCCCCCTGGAACTGTGTTTCCATCTTCGCGTCGGACGACTGGGCGACTTCTGTGCAGTGCCGAGGCAGGACGTTGTGTTCCCTTCGTGTTCCTTATGCCGTGCTGCGCGGACGTCGGCGCTGAGTTTGCGTCTCCGACAGAGGCAGCAACGTACGACGCAAAAGCCCCCAAACGCACATGTGTTTCCCCCCAGATGTTTAGAACGCGACGGAAATGATCCACAGCCACACTGAATTGCAGCTGTGTATTCTGGCCTCAGCATTGGTTAGTCATTGTTTGCGTATGACTAATTCAACAGTCGAGCTATGAGCGATGGACCCGTGCACTGCGTGACTCGCGTATTGGCATAGAGGTGTCGGACAGAGTTCAGCTTATGGGAGGCGACGAGATGTGTGCGCAGCCAGAGGTAGAATTACAGATGTCTGCTCAAATGAGAGACGACGAATGGGAACGGTGTGTGTACGGGCAATGTACACTGGAGGTACGGAACAGAACGTAGTGAGGCACAGTTTGTGAATCAGCGATTTGTGTCTGGAAGATGAGAGCATCACACGTCGTCAAGTTTACAAGAAGTCAGTTTGCATGAGTGCTGCTTGTTTTAATACACTGCAGATGACTTCGTCAACTGAAAACACCACGTTGTATCAAGGCTGCAAGGACATTTTTTCCCCATTTTTTGTGGGGGTTCAACTGTAAAATCTTTGAAAAATGTAAAAACAAATATGAAAAGGAAATTTCACATATGTTCTTTTATCCTGGAACCCAAAGAGATCAGATTTAATTTCTACAGAGGAAACAAAAAGGTGACGATTGTTTCACCGAAGAAGGGAATTAATAGTTTTTTTCTATTGCTGAAACAATTGAAATCATTTTCAGAATTATTGCCTGTAGTTATTCATAATATCATGGAAAATGACTGACAGTTTTTAGATTCAGAGCTGTGAAGTAAACTTGTTTTCTGACTGAATATTATTCTGTATGCAGAGTTGTGATTGTGAGGGGGGGGGAAATATCTGGCTGGTCTAAGTATTTATATCAATCTGCGCAAAGTTTTTCTGTCTTTCGTCTTTTGTTTTTGAATTCTCAAGTTGCGCGGATCAGCCCAGCTCTGTGTGTCGCGCCGTCTTGAGGGAGGATTTGTTCTGTTGCTCCTGGAGCTCTGGCTCAACTTGTGCAGCGGGCGGCAGCCTGCGATTGTCACTGCACTGATTTGTTGAGTAAGGAGGCCGTTGGATCACAGTTGTGTGCAGCCCCCTGAAAAGAAAACCTGGGATATTGTGTTCCTCAGATAGCACTTTACTTTCTCACGTCTTCCACTTTTTTTCCTTAAATATGCTGTCAGATGTAGGCCTTGCTCTCTCGGGGTAAGGTACAAAATCACAAGTCGGAAGATCGATGGAAAATCCCAAATTTGCTGGAACAGCCGAAGCTCGATCCATTTATCACGGTTGGTGCCTGCGAGGCCTTGAGTTTGAGTTAGCCTCGCTTAAAGTGCCCATGACAATCTTCTGCCACATTATTCATCCAACAGCAGAGAAAAAAAAAACGACTGCAACTCTCACAAAAATACTGTTTTGTCCTAATTTAATAGTTTATGCTTGTTGGACAAGATTCAAGGTGTATGAATAACAGCGTACAAGAGGAGCCCAGAGGATCAACTAGTTTCAATATTCCCTGGTGCGGTAATGTCAACGAGGCAGCGCAAGAAAGAAGAGGGGAACGTGCTTTAAGTGATGAGGAAGGAGGCTGCTGGGGTTGGGATGAGGATGCTGAGTTTGGGATAAGGATGTTGCCGTTGGGATGAGGTTGCTGGTGATGGGATGAGGTTGCAAGGTGTGGGATAAGTTTTCTAGGTGTGGGATAACGTCGCTAGTTTTGGGATATGGTTGCTGAGTTTAGGATAAGGTTGCTGAGTTTACGATAATGTTGCTGAGTTTGGGATAAGGTTGCTGAGTTTAGGATAAGGTTGCTGAGTTTGGGATAAGGTTGCTGAGTTTGGGATAAGGTTGCTAAGGTTGGGATATGGTTGCTGAGGTTGGGATGAGGTTGCAGAGGTTGGGATATGGTCGCTGAATTTGGGATATGTTTGCAAGTTTTGGGATATGGTCACTGAGGTTGGGATATGTTCGCCAAATTATGGATTAGGTTGCTAAAGTTGGGATATGGTTGCTGAGGTTGGGATATGGTTGCTGAGGTTGGGATATGGTTGCTGGTGTTGGGATGAGGTTGCTGAGGTTGGGATATGGTTGCTGAATTTGGGATACGGTTGGTAGTTTTGGTATACGGTTGGTAGGTCCAGGATAAGGTTGCTGGGGTTGGGATGAGGTTGCGGTTGCAGTAGACGTCCACACAGAGGAACAGAGTGCAGACGGACACAAACCCGATGAAAACAAACATCTCTGCCCCCACGGTGCTGCAGGCTGGTGGGGAGCGTTTGGTTGGGGGATCCTGGAGAAATGTCAAGTTAAGCATACATCAATGGAGGCAAGGCGGAGCTGTCAGGGAGCATTAATACTACACACTTGATGTTTTAGTAATGAGGACATGCTGTACACAGTTGCTAAGATGCGGGGACCAAACAAGCGCTTGGACGATCAATTGCAAATCAGACGATCAGAGGGAACAGGAGGCAGAAACAAACGGGAAGGGAAGACTGGGAGGAAAAAAAGACTTGCAAAGACCTTTTGCTGAAGAGAATATGTTCATATCATTATTTTTAGCGAAATGAGTATTATTAGTATTCAACTTTTGTTGGCAGTCGTTCACTTTGGCATCATGTTAGAAGAGTCCAACGTCTCTGCTCAGGAGCCAGGTTTTGTCTGGTGTATTTTCCAACTGAACACCCACTCGAGCTGCGTCTCCGTGACTGATCGTCTTCAGGGAGTTCTGAGCCGAAGTTTAGGATTTTCAACCCTGTCTCTGACTTCTATCTATAACAAACAGCAAATATCTTTTGACAGAAGAATCACGCTGAGCCCACAAGGTTTTCTATTGATCCCTGGCGATTTTAAATTGTTTCATTTACTGTGAAGACACAGAGTTTATGGTCTATAATGTGTCGGAATCTGTTTCCATGTTTTTGCTTTTTGTCTATGCTGCTGATTTCTTGGAGATTTAACCTCCTAGTGTAATTAGCCTTTAAATTCTTTTCTAAAAACACTTTGACTAGATGAAAAGGTCAAGACCAGGCTGACGGTAGAGTTATCCCATTACACGTTCAATCTTCAAGTTCTATTTGTCTTTGCAGTGTCTTATCGGCGGCGCTGCAGGGCTCCCGGCAGATATATTAGGTTCATCTCATCGTGCTCTTTTTCATGAAATGAGATTTGCTGGAAGTAGAAAGGGAGCCGCCTGACACCTTCCTCAGTGCCGCGCTGTGTTTTTGCGAAGAGAATCAATTGTGTTGACTAAATGGAGTCGAGCCAACTAAAAATACTCTGCATCCCCTACTCATTAAATGTGCTCAATCTCCCAGAGTCGGCGGCAAGTCGTTGGACTGTCAGCTCATCCCGTTATCTCTGCATCAGATCCACTGTTGCTTTCACTTCACCTCCACTTGTCTCATCGCGGATCTGATTGTCGCAGCCACAGCCGCCTCTTCGTTCCCTCGGAAAACTGAAATTTAACTCTTCCACACTCAGGCTTTACATTTATTAAGAAGCTCTGAATATCAAAAACCGCGAACCGAGACCTTTTTCCTTGATAAAAAGGTTATTATGAGGTAAAGTGTTAAGTATTAAGCTGTTCAACACACAAAAAAAGGCGTTCATTGAGTCCAATGAACAGTCGGAAGGTAAAAACCTGCCGTTCAGTGACTGTGTGGAATCGCAGACGTAAAAGATTTATGCAGCAGCCGGAGGGTGAGTAGTGGAGGTGGTGGTGTTGTATCAAACTTTAAAGACATGGAAATGTTCTTCAGAATCACTTTAACTGGAGGAGCTGCAGTTAAGAGCTGCACGATATTCAGGAAAACTGACGATGCAACCAACCTTTAAAAGAAAATTATACTATATTGCAATATGAAATAATACAGAATACCTGTTTTTTGGTCAACATTGTAAATAATTCCAAACAGCTGACATTGCTTTTCGTTTTTCTTCTTCTACTTCTCTAATAAAACAGTCATGGATGATATGAGAATCATGCAAGTTTGACTTTTGCATCAATCTTGCACGTTCTGCGATGCGACTCCGGCGCATACTGACATCGCGGTGATGATGCTGAAATATTAAATTATGAAACTATAGCTGCAATAACCAGATAAGCCTGTAGTCTGTGAAGGGAGGAACTTCTATTTTCTTATACCAGGGCCAATATGGAACTGATTTTTTTAAGGTGCAATATCAGATTGACCCTTTTAATAAAAGATTTATATTTATATATATATATATATAGATTATATATAAAATATTTCTAATTTTCAGTCAAACATGTTGCATGGGCCGATGCAGTCCTCTTTTATCCAGATAGAAAAAATACATATATTCTAATGTAGCTGTAATTAACTTAACGTTTTTATTGTCCTTGCTTTATCCTGAAACAGTTGCTGCTTCGCCGTTCTGTCCCAACAGTAATCACAATTCTCAGCGAGCATGAGCAGTTTTTATGAGGAAATTGTGGCTTCGCCAAAAATTGTTTATGCAAATCAGATGCAACGATGCAATTTGCTGCTTTAGTAAATTAATTCCATTTCCGATGATTGTAACGGTTGTCGGACCAGATGTGTTGCATCTGTACCAAACCGCAGTCGGTTCCCACCAGTGGACACGTTGGTTTTTTTGTTGTATTGACGATGTGCAGCCTGAGAAAACATCTTTCACACGACCTTCACTTTCCCCCTTACCCGGTTTATTTATCTATTTAATCACTAATTGGCAGGAACAATAGCTCGGCTCTCAAGTGGGGCGCAACTCTTTCAAACCTGTGCGCCTCATATCTGCCTGCCAGCCGACTTTTCTACTGATCAGGCTAAATCAAAAGCGCGCCCTTGATATGAGGCAGAGGACGGCGCTCGTAACTCTCTCCTCCCCAAACTCTGTCAAGTTAAAAAAATACAAACGCCATCACGTGTTACGTTCTGCAGACGACAGTGACACCGCATCACATTCAGAGGACACGGGGAACTTTGAGACTGCAGCCGCTGGGTCTTTGCATAAAGACGACGCTGACGGAGCAGTTTTTTTGTTGAGAGGTGAAGTATTTGGTTTGGGAATACGGACTTAATAAGAGACGGTGTGTGTGTGTGTGTGTGTGTGTGTGTGTGTGTGGTCCCGGTGCAGCTCCCCGGTGGTCCACTTCCAAATGCCTAAATAGTTTGTGCTCTACTTTCGGAGGCTCTACTTTGTCGGCTCGTCCTACAAAAAAACCCTGGATATTTAATCAGCCTGAAAAAATCAATCTCTACAGAACGACCCCAATATCTCCGAGGTAGGAATGATAACTTTGATATTTTACTCAGCTGAAGGTTGCGACACACTTCTGATGTGCATGTTGACGAGTTACTGTAATCTGCAGCCTGAATCCTAAATAAAATTACAATAATAAAACCCCTGAAATAAAGAAAAAACTGCTGACTCAATGTTCTACAGTATTAAAGTGACAATTGACTTGAGCAGGGTTTAAAAAAAACAAAAAAAAACCTTTTATGCTGAATTGAGTTGTTAGCCAAGTAAGTTTTGGCCCAAAATATTAAAGAACATTATCATAATCATATTTCCCCATCCAAAGGCAAAAACAGAGAAAAGTTCTGGTTATGGTAAAAGAGGCCTTTAATATTGTGTGAAGGTGTTGAAGTATCAAACGCTGATGAAACAGGAAACTTCCCTTAAGTTTGGAGAGTCACCGTTCTCTTTAAAAAAGGAACCCAGAACCTTCTTGCTGTGAGGTCAAAGTGTTAACCACTACGCCACCGTGTATGACGCATCATTTTTCGGAACTGATGAGCGTAAAGAAAGAGGCGTGTCAGGCCTGTAATCCGACGGCTGCAGCATCTTTGCAGAGTTTACAAGACCGAGGTGCCGGGATGGTTCAGGCGGCCTACGCCGCCTTTGTCTTCGTGCGGCACCACCGCTCCTCCGGTGACGAGCACGCCGACGCGGGGAGTCTCATGATTAACAGAGCACGTCGGGGACGTTGCCCTCCTCCCACGGCGGAGGATGAAAGTTTGGAATCGCCGAGCAGCCGTGACACAATTTCAGCTCGCGGCAGTTTAAGAGTGAGTGAGTGAGTGAGTGAGTGAGTGAGTGAGTGAGTGAGTGAGTGAGTGAGAGAGTGACAGTGAGAGAGTGAGTGTGTGTGTGTGTGTGTGAGAGTGAGAGAGTGAGTGAGTGAGTGAGTGAGTGAGTGAGTGAGTGAGTGAGTGAGTGAGTGAGTGAGTGAGTGAGTGAGTGAGTGAGTGTGTGTGTGTGTGTGTGTGTGAGTGAGTGAGTGAGTGAGTGAGTGAGTGAGTGAGTGAGTGAGTGAGTGAGTGAGTGAGTGAGTGAGTGAGTGAGTGAGTGAGTGTGAGAGTGTGAGAGTGTGTGTCCTCCTTTACAGGAGGGCCTCTGGAGAGGAGTGATGCACGCGGCCGTCCGAGATTATTAGGCTCTGTTCAACTCCCCGACAGAAAATGAAACTACGAAGGTGTTTCTGCGCGGTTCCCTCCGCCCCCGCCGGCTCCGCTTGAACTCCCCCTGACTGAGCACCTCGGCTGCGAACCGGAACCAACCGCAATTTTCCTTTTTTCCGAATAGCCTCAATTTGACATTTCCCCTGCTGCAATTACAATGACAGCGATTTGCGGCGGCGGCGGATACGTTCGGTGTGCGACGACACGACGAGCTCATATTCGTGTGCGGCGGCGCGTTTGAAGGCAAACGCAAATTCGCAAAATGATTTGGGTGAAATCGACTAAGCACCAGTAAAAAAAAAAAAAAAAAAGCATTTGTGTGGGTTCATGCAAATATGTGCCTGCTGTTTGTTTGTCTTATTATTATTATTCTATTTGTTTAACTTTTTCACGAAAGCAGGTTCCAATCTGCTTCTGCGTGTTGGGTGGTGTTAAAGTCAGAGTCTAGTCTACTGCTCCGTCTCATCTGTCGACTTCCCTCCGACCAGTTCGTCTTCATCAGCCATATGTGTTCATGGAACTTCGAAGACACCATATTGAAAAGGGTGAAATAACACACGAGGTGCCACTGTACTTTAAGGGGATTTTTTTTTTTTTATCCAAAGCTCTGAACCGTACAGAGGCTGTAATTTCTGTCGCATTACGGGGAATCAAACCCTTAAAAATTGTTTCTCGCCTGATGACGCTTGAAGGATCATAGACTGTGGGATCAGGAGCCTCGGGTTTGTTTGTGTCTCGGTGGAGATTTGACACAAACTTCTCTAAAATGTGGAGAAATGTCACAACTTTCCATGGGAATAAGATCAAATGAGAATAATATCCACAATAAGTACAAGTACAAGTAGTTATGGACTTTCTGTGATAATAACTACATAAAAAATTGTTCCATCTGTCAACATGAAGGAGGCGGGGTTTATGACCTACCTGCATACCGGGGCCAGCCACCAGGGGGCGAACAAGATGATTCGGCTCTACTTTTTTGGGGGAGCTGTCGTGTGGTCCATCTTTTCATACAGGCTACGAATTAACCTCTTAGGGCAAATGAAGTCACACATACACGAATGTCATCAGTCAAAGTATTGAACTCCATGCTCTGGATTTTCTTCGCCACAGGAAGCAAATGTTTTATTTGCCCCCCCCCCCCCCCATAGACCGTTTTTCATGCGATGTTGTCTTTTTATATTGTCTTTTTATATCGTCGCGTGCTGCAGTGTAACGTATGTGTGTGTGGACTCATGACACTGTGTGTGTGACGCCCCCCCGGGGCCACAAAACACGTCAACTACCATGATGCAGGTTGTTCAGCGGTCGGGCGTGAGATGACGCTGCACTGTGTGACAGACATCCAGCTGCTGCAAATCTATTTTATTCCTCCTCTCACATTACTCTCATCCTCCTCCTCTTCTTCTTCTTCTTTCTCCCCTCGCGCCATTCATTTTCCTCGGCCTCCTCCGCCTCGCCTCGCTTGTCAATTGTCAATTTTCCCTCTCTCTTCCCGCCCCCCTCCCGTCCTCCCTCATCTGCCTCTTCTCACCTGTTTCCCTTTTTTTTCTTCTTGCCTTATCCACTCCTCAAGAAGAAAAAAGAAAATCCATCAGGAACGCCAACCCGCCGCAGAGTTACATAAATCAACTCCCCCCCCCCCTGTGTCCAAAGAGAGAAAGAACCTCCCCTGGTTCCCTCGGAGCGGAAGAACAGCTTTCAGTGCCGCCGCGGCTACAGAGGTCAATTATGGTCGCCCATCAATTTTACACACACTTAAATTGAGTGCCGGTACAGGTCGTAAAGCAGCGCTCCATCTGCTACACACATCAGTCATCTTTATAACCGCTGGCGCCGCGAGCCGCGTCCTACGCCTCTCCTCCTCCGCGCCGGACGCTCGGCGATGGGAAAAAGATGGTAGTTTTTTAAAAAGGGGGGGGGGGATCGGTTCAAATTCCCCCCCACTCAGAATTATTTCCTTTCCATTTTTTTCCTCTTCTTCTTCACATCTACCCACTTCTTCGTCCACACATTGTTCGGCCCACTGCGCTTCCCCCTCGGTGACTCACTCGTTCCATGAGTCACGCGTTTTAGAAGAATGTGTTTATTGGCATTCTTACTTGTGCCTGAAGAAATCAGGATGAATTAGAATACGCCGCCATTGTTAGGCGCACACACACACACACACACACACACGCACGCACGCACGCACGCACGAGCAGTGAGTCGTGGGACGGCACATTACTAATAGTGGCTGCGGTATCTTGGCCACTGTCGTGACCAAATAGAGCTGCAGCTCCTCGCGGGAGATCCTGAGGAACAGCTGAATAAGATGGAGCCCTGCGACCGAGGGAGATTCAACCACACCGTTGGTATAATTGCCGCTGTGACACAGAAGGTTTTTCCACGTTAAGAGCTTTACACGAGCAAAACCATACGGATCAAACCAGAACAGCTGTTGCACTGGAACAGGTACATTTATTCAACTACGGTGGAATGATGAAGGTCCAGTTTCAAGATAGTAAGTCTGGAATTAAAACGTTAAATTTATAAAATATTTATTAGGAAACAGCACGATAAGCAGAATAATATAAAAGAAAATTGTCAAAAAATCTGAAAATCTTTAAAAATAAAATTTTTTTATACCAAATAAAACTTACTAAACCTTAAAGATGGAAAGTTGTGATACAAAAAACGAGTTAGTAATGTATTGAATTGAATTGAAAATGTGTTTATTCCGAACTATTTAAGAAAAAAATAAGGAAAAAAATCAAAAAGAAATTAATGAAACAAGTGGACCGACATAGAAAAGTAATATTCACAAACAACGAAAGCATAAAGCAAAATAAACTGTGCAAGGATTCATTTACATGTGAGAGAAGAAGAATTAGAACTTTATTAATCCCACCCCTTCTCTTCCAAGTCATTCATCAATAATTCATAATTAATCCGTAATTAAAGCAATAATGTTCAATACGTCCATTTTATTTAACTTCACACCTGTCGTGTGTAAATTCAAACTTAAACCTTAAAGATTTTTGGGGTGTTTTTTCTAAACTGGAAAGGAGACGCAGCAGTATTGAGCAGAGGGTCGTGTGGACGGCCCCGACCTGCTCCACCAATCAGACGCTGACGGTAACACGTTCAACATGTGGCGGAAGAGAACCTTGACTCACTTCCTGTCTGACACTCAGATGAATCGATCGCCGTCGCTCTCGTGTCCTCGCGAGGAAAGTGAGTGACACTTATCGACCTCGTCGACGGCGGCCGATCAATTGCAGATGATGCGTCACAGTTTGACATCGAAAGGTTGCGTTTCTCCTCGTATAACGACATTTTAGGAAAATAACCTTCATTTATAGCGAGCTACAGATTGAACAACTTAGATTCAATGTCTTTCATTAGGGAGATTGGTGGATTTTTATTTCCTTTGGACGGAGCCGGGCCAGCAGTTGTCGTCGTGCTAAGCTAACTGGCTGCTGTCTGTATCGAGCTAATGGGGCTTTCATCTTTGAACTGTTTACCCTGCCTGATCAATCTTTAATATTTTACCTTACCCTCAGTACGCTGAAACACATGAGGCCTTTCGGCATATTAAATACCCTTGGTTTTTCTTTTGATCCTTCATCTTTTGATTCATTGAAGCTCCTCGTTAATGCTCAATCCCCCGCGAGTCCTGGTAAACACGATCAACGTCACAAAAATATATACACGTTCTAGTCCGCACCAGTGGACTTGGTAATATGAAAATATCAACATGCCTTGGAAGTAGTTTATGAATCCTTATGAAGTGTGGGTTAGGTGTTTTTGCAGAGCATCACAACACGTTCTCATTATGGATGTGTTGGGCCAGAAGATGTGCACGGATCTACCGGACAACTGTTGATCTTTGTGATTGCTTCTTCTGATCGGTCAGATCAGCGGACTCACTGGTCAAAGATCTCCCAGACGTCCAGGTCGGTTTATTCCAGCATGTGGTTCCCAGACGTGTATTCAACCTGGTGCAGGGGTTTCTCACAGCGGGACGCAGGCCTCTCCAGGGGGGGTACGAACAGTTCCTGGGGGGTTCAGTGAACGGAAGTATTACATTTGTCATCAAAAGGAGAACCAACATTTCTTTTGAAGATATCGTTCAGAGAAACTGTAGTTTTTTTGCTGAAATCCTGAAATAGAGCAAAACTCGGTGAAGCTCTTTCCAAGCTTCGTCTGAGTCTCGGACTCACAAAACCCGTGGCCCAGTGCTAACTCATGACACTTATGATTATTTCATTATTGATTAATCTCACGGAAGCAACGGAAGTTAATTATTGATCATGGGGAACAGTATGAGCAGAATCTCTTTAATAATCTCTCACAATTTTTTTTTTTATATAATAACCCGTTCATCATTCGGTGCATAAAATGTCAAAAGAATAGATAAAGGTGGTTTTCGCAATTTCCTGCATCCCAAGGTGACACTCGGTTCGCTCTCTCCGACCAAAAGTCCAGAACTTTGAAATGATTCAGTAAAAACACAGAAAAGCAGCAGCAGCTCATATTTAATAAAAAGCTGGAACCAGAGAGTGATTGACATTTTCGATTTGTTTGACATTAACTACAAATTCAATACGCAGCCACCAACACCACTTCAGTGCGTGTTTTGGGTGCGAGTTGACATTGATTCGGTTCATTCTTGAAGCTGTTAGGAAAAAATACAAAGATGTGAAAGTGAAAAAAGGGAAAACTCCAAGTGTCCTTACGAAGGACACGATGTGTAAACTGCAGATCGTAAAAAGTTAATGATGCAAGAAAAAGAAGAAAAAAAACACTACAACTCCAGGGTGCTGTGAAAAAAAAGCTGAGCATAAAAGTTTTCCTGATATGTTAAGATGAGATGATTTGTTGTTTGAGGTACTAAGGTAGAACGTTGTTTTGAAGTAAGTTTCCTCCTGGCCCTGAAGCGAAACACACCACCTGGTGTCCCAGGTGTCAGTTTTAATAAAAATAGATATCTTTCAGTGTATTGAATGAGTTTCATCTTGGCACTATTAAAGTTCCTTAAAAAAAAAAAACTTAAAATATTGACCCGTCATACCCTGCAAACTAGATGTCTTTTTTTAAAATACATTTTTAATATATTATATTACATCAATATAATATGTTATATTAAAGAGTACAAAATACTATATTTATATTTGAGGTTTTAAAAAAAACTTCTAGTTAAGCTAGTTAGTTGAGTTAAGCTCTCTAATTTTTATCCTTTACATTTCTTTTCACTCTGATTATTACATTATTGCTTTTCTGCATATACCTTCACCCATCTCCCTGTAGGTTTTCATAAAGCGGTTGTTTGATTGACCTGAGATGCCCCAAAAAACTTGAGATTGGCCATTGGCTCACTGACGCGCTAGGGGAAGTAGGTGTCCGACTTGACCCCTGTATTTGTATACTCCACCCTTGCAGACGTGGACGTATCAAGTCAGCCGCTGACTAGCAATCCTCCAAGGTGATGGACAGGAAGTTGGCACTCGGATTGGTTTATGACAACTTTTTCCTCCCGCAACAACAAATTAGCTAAAGTGGATTTCCAAAACACCCCAAATCCACTCGTGTTTTCTCGAGTACGCGCGTCCTCCGGTGACTACGTCTCGTAGCCACCTGGGTTCTTCCACATGCAAAAAACAAAGTAACACGGCGCAGCTTGAAACCTGAGCAAACATTATTACGGTGGAGGAGCACAGGGAGCTCTTACTTGCCTCTGTGGTTCCCTTTGGTACAGTGGATACATGTAGAGAGATGCGGAGGAGCCAGATGTTGAATCATTCATGTCCTTGTGTTTGAATCTCCGGTCCGCAGAGGGAACGAGACAAGCTCCTAGTGTGGGAAAGTGGTGGAAGTGGTTTCTCCTGCCTCGTTCCCCGTGTGCCGCTGTTGCTCTCTTGCTAAATTTAACCTTCAACCGTGTATCTCTCAGATACCATACGTAGAGAATATTTTTATTTTTGAGTGAATCGCTGTAGGGGTATTTCGATAAGTTGCTTTCTCCATCTGTACATAAGTTTTGAAAATGGAAATAAACCAAACCACATGTGCCTTGAACTCGGCCATTTATTCTGGTTTCCTGGTTTTCCCTTCTCCCTGAGTACACTTTACCTGGAGGCTGTACTCGTCGGGCTTTTTATAAATGTCCACACTGGGTAAATCTGAGGGGGTTTTAAGAGGAGAAACTTTGACTTTGACTTTGGAGGGATTTCACTGTCACAGACAGATGTCAGAATTAAATCAGGAGACTTTTGTGGGCGTTGAGGCGCGGCGCTCCCGTCAACTCCATCGTTTGGTGTAAGCTGCTGATCCGAGCTGTTTTAAAGTCTTTTTCTAGTCTTGATGTTCCGATAAAATCATCTGTTTAATATTATCATATTTAATTGCAGTCTTGTAAATAGTGAGCCCGCAAGATCCCCAGTCTTTTCAAAAACCTAGACTGTGACTAAAAACTGTGATAAAGGACACTGTGGCTTTAGATGTGAAAGAGTGTCAGAACTGTAGCCCCTGTGTGAAATTTTTGTACTTTTCTTGCGCCATTTAGTGGTAAAGTTGCAAACCGCAACCAACTGAACACCCGACAGGGGACACTTTATGATGGCGCACCGCTAATTCCCTCGAATGCAGCGTATTCTGGACCGTTTTGTGGATTAACCGTATTCAACCAGACGTAGCAAACATGGCGACTCCCACAGAGGTCGGCTCCACCTCATGTAACTATATGTAACTCATTCACAGTTGACGAAAAAACTGATGGTGATTATACATATATGAACGCATAGTTATGGACAATATATTAAATTTCTGTGACTAAGTTCTTCTAAATATATCACACTGTGGCTTTAAGGTTTTAAAGTCTACTCAAAGTCTTCTAGTGTATAAGAAGCATTAGTAAAATCAGTCTTTGCTTGCTCACAAATATGTTCTTAAAAATATGAAACATTTGCTGACTTTGTGCCACTTTAAAGGGTCATAAACAAAAAGATTGTTGAACCAGATTATCCAGTTCATGTCATAATGCTTTGGTTGTGCTTGCACAAGGTTTTTATTATTGTTGCCTCCGCCGCCGGGGGGGTGGCTGTGACCTTGGCGGAGGTCTGCGCTCTCTCAGTGCTCATGTTAACATCTATTTACAAATGTTTTATGGGTCAGTGACGGTTTGAAGTCTCTGACTCTCAGACATCAGCAGACTGCTGCCGCTCTGCTCGGTCCGTGCTGCAGCTTCCTCACGTCTTTTTTCGCCCTCAGTGGAACAGGATCATTTGGATCGAGGTCAAGTGATTGACTCAGCCGGTCAAGAGCAGTCCACTGTCGGATTTGGGATTGACTGTTCAGCTGCATTGTAATAAGGAAAAGAAAAAAAAAGGCCTGTGTGGTGTGAAGAATCTCAAACAGGCTGAAAGCTGAAAGTCACCAATAACTTCATCGTTTTGAATCCTTGGAGTTTGCTTAGAGCCAGAAAAGTTAAAGTGCTTCCTAAAGTCTAAACTGACCAAAATATTTCACCTCGTAAAACGTGTAAGTGCAGAGGAAGTGTCCCCTTTCTGTCACATATTTATGCGTGTGGAACATCTGGTGCGTTCACGCTGCCAGGCAACTTTCTTGCTCGTCTCTGCGAAGCCAAAACGCGAGAGTTGAGAGATGGGCTTAACGAAAAGTGACAAGATGCTGGAGAAGCTGAGGCTCATATAGGAAAGAGAAAGGTCCTGTGATCCTGATCTGAACTCTGTCTCTGTCTCAGTTACTCCCCTGCACAAGTTATTTATCTTGTTCGCACGGGATTAAAAAAAACAACAACCTGTTGAGACTTTAGAAGCTCCGTAATCTTCTAGCTCACAAACTACCAACAACGCAAACCGTCCAAAGTGAGCAATTAATGGTTATTTGAGAAAAATAACAAAACTCTTAAAATCTATGAAAGCAACTTACCCCTGTGGTTCTCAAAGCATCATCCAATTATGCCTTTACTTTGTAGATATTTGCTTGTTCCCTCGAGATATTTATCGCGTGCGAACAAGTTAATATCTTCTGCGTACGAGATGAAAAAAATATCACCTGTCGCGACTTCAGGCGCTCTGTAAATTAGAATGAAATCTATTCATCTTGTATTTTTCTTTCCGTCAACTTAAGTTTGCCAGTGATGTAAAGTAACTAAGTACATTTTACTCAAGCAATATGTTAACGTACAATTTTGATGTTCTCGTACTTTCCATTATATACTATTTTATACAGCATTTATTTCACAGGTACAGTTACTAGTTACTTTTCAGACTAAGAGTTTATGTTTACCTATCACATTATATATATAACATAATAATATATTCACTGACAGGAGCCCTTCTTCATAATGAAAACTTTTACTTTTGATATGTCGATTACATTTAGTTGCTAATACTTTATCCCTGTAAAGTAAATGAGTTTTGTCAATGCAGGAATTTTGCTTTTGAGTATTTTTTTGGGGAATTTCATAGTTTCTCTTGCTACATTTACTAAAAAATAAAAATGCACCCTAATCAAAATATTGCCAGAGAGTAACACAAAAATCTGGTGGAGCAGTTTGTTAATATAAAAAAAAGGTAAAACTAATAATTAATGTTGGCAGGTAGGAGATATATTTGGGAATTTCTTTTGTGAACACATTTATCCCTCTTCCATCAGCTTACTGTTTAATTAAAACATCCGTCCTACTCGCCTCTGCTTTAATTCAACTCTTTAACTAATGGCTGCACTGTTTAGTAGGATCAAAAATAATAACTTCAACTGGAAAATAGCCATTCTGTTATATTAAACTTTCTGCCGATCACCTGAACCATGACGTCAGCAGCATCAAGTCACTCTCCCGTCCTCGTCCATTCCAGATAATGTTGGCTGATATTTGTACAGGGAGCACATCGTCTGCCACGGCCTCTCGTCCCTCGTGTGGTGCAGAGGAAATTATCCTCCGGCTCTTATAATTAGTCTCTTCCATCTTTTTAATTGTCTCCTGCCATGGCGACGGTTCATGAAAGACCAGCCAAAGGTGTTGGTACATTTACATTGGAACTATCTTCTATGATTCCCCCTGTTTACACATACACACATTGAAATTGACATATTATAGAGCACTCTGACTCAACGGCTGACTTGCATCCTGGTGCATTGTTATTAAATGATAACAATATCCCTGTATTCAGTAAGACGCAGGGGAAATGAAATCATGAGAAAATGGGAACTGGACTAAACATCTGCCGACTGTGAGAAGCAGGAAAATCCGACGTTGTTACATAATACGCGACGATAAATGATTCAGACGCTTACGAGTGAATCCCCGAGACCGAAACGGCGTGACTGATGTTCGTCAAGCTGTCGGGTTTGGACAGATGTTGCGTTTCAACTGCGTCGCATGCAAATGGTTTCCCTCAAAGATGCTGCAAAAGAGTCTGAAATAACTTCATGAGCGGAGGCAGACGACGTAAACACACGATGTGGCTTTTGCTGCCACGGGCCAAGTGTAATCAGATTAGATGCTGTATAACCCCCCCCACCCCCACCCAAGCCAAGTTACCATATACACAGCTGAGTCTCGGAAGATATTTGGCAACTGCAGTCAAAACACGGTGGAGTTCCTTTTTTTTTTCCCCTCCAGTTTAAATCCACTATGTTCATGAAACGCAGCCAGAGGAACACAAAGACCCAGCTGGAGGCGGAAAGCCGTGAAGACAAGAGCTCATTACTAAAACAAACTCTCTGATCTCTTCTTCTGCGCCTTCTCTCTTCTCCTATCACTTCCACGCATGGACACCGGCGAGACTTTGTTCTCTTAATTTGAGGCGCGCTGCGTATGTGTTGTTGAAGATACAAGTTTCTCTCTCTGGGCAGCCTCGCGTAGCTGCGGCGAAAGACGCGAACTGTACTCTGGCCAAGATGAAAAAGCGCACAGTTGAAGAGAAAGACCAAAGACATTGTGCAGATGTTGTGTTTGATCGTTTCGAACAGCCTCTTTACGCTGGCGGTTGAAAGCAGGAACGACGAGGCGTTTCTGCTTCGCCTCATCGTTCCGTTTGAAAGGTGCCGACACAGATTAGGAGGGGGCGACGTCGTTCCACCTGCACGGCGGCGGCGGCGGCGGATGTATTCACACGGCCAAATCGATGACTGTGTAAAGGAGAGAGGAGGCCATGGCTGGACAGATTCGGATGTGGCGGCTGGTTTGGTTCCGCATCAGCGAGCAAACGCGTGATGGAAGTCTTTTTAAAAGATACATCATTTCTACTTTTCATGCAAAGATTTGAACAGCAGAAAACAATTTGGTGGGGGGACGATCTTGTCGGGTGGCCTTCCCAATGTGAAACCCTTAGAGCAAGAAAACTTTCATTCAGCAGAAACATAGCAAAGACACGAATATCTCATATTCCGACTGATGTTTTCAACTTAGTGTGACTTTGACACGTTGCTTCTTTCGGTTGCTTAATTCCTGTGACGTCAACGCGCAGAAAGATACTGACAGCGCCACCTTGTGGTCGGAGGGTGTATTTTCCCTAAAATCCTGTCAACAGAATTCAAGCACACTGCTGCCCCCTAGCGTCTACAGTTTAAATTGCGGACCGCAACAAACGAGAGACATCTTTACATCATTAAAAGACAAAAAAATTCAGTAACAAGAAAAGTATAATAACGAAAGTGATACGAGTGTCCAAGAAAGGTGACTTACAAGTACTAAACATATATTAGGACAGTGAGAATGGGTTTGATATTACATTTTTTAGTTGGTCCAAAAAGAAAAGTTGTAGTTCGCTTCTTAAATTAGTTTCGACTAGTGCTGCTTTAAAAGGTTCTCGTCCATACAGTGTTGCAGTGTGACATGTAGGGATAGAATAATAATAGAAGGTAAGAAGGATTTTTCTAGATAGCAGATGTATTCTTAATTGCAATATGGCCATATTGTAAGTTGAATTCCACAAGCCTCGTCCTGTGTAAACAGAATATTTTGTGCGATTGTGTTTTAAAACCATTAAGAGCTCATGTAATTGTTTAAATATGACGCCTCCCCACAAAAATATCCATGAATGTGTGGACGTGCAGACGACATTTCGACACATTTGAAACGTAACTTTATTGGGCCATTAAGGGGGAAATTTGTTTTCTCTTTGATTGATATGTACGGTAATATGCCGCGGCAATGAAACGATGGATGTCGTTTGCGAGTCATATTGGGAGGAAAGTTAACAACCACATCATCGCAGGTAGAAATTGGATTTTGAGATGGGAAACATTTGTCACCTGTCACCTGCGAGGAAAATATTCAAAAGTGGAGTAATCTTATTGGCGTAGTGACATGCACGGAATATAATTAACTCATTCAAAGTTTAAGAAAAAAAAACATATATGAACACAGTTATGGACGCTATATTCAATTTCTGTTCTTCTAAACATCACACACTGCAGCTTTAAAGTGTAACCACTGATATGATTGCCTCAGAGTTGCTTTGGAGGTTGACCTTGACAAACAGCCGCGGGTGAAAGGTGTAGCGTCGTAATACAATTACCAAGAAAATGGTCCGAGCCATCAAGGGGGAGTGAGAACAAAAAGAAAAGAAGAAGCAGCCTTCAAAAACATTCATCAGTTAAAACCGGAGCTTCTTCACACTTCCGTGTGTCTCTGTGTTTCAATGAGGCTGAATGCATCAGCGAGATCACACGGAATTGATTAAGAAAGCACCATCTTGCCACTGATGAATTCTTAATGGATTCCAATGCCGTTGGGGAACCGCTGCGTGCGTCTGCTGGCCTACAAACAGAACGCCAGTGAGGAGCACTCAACACACACACACACACACATCAGGTTTGTGATAGCATATCTGGAATGAGTTGTAAGAACACCAGATTACAAGTCAGGTTGACTTGACGGATGTCAGCGACAGTTATTGTTGAGATTAGAATCCGGCAAGACGCCGTTAAAAAACCCCTGCTGAGATGGCTTGAACGAAAGGAGGAGCCCGCCAGATATAATCGTTGTGTCCAGCTCCAGAGACTACGTCACAAACTCACGTGATACTCAATCGAGAACCACCCTGAGAGGCCATGGACGAAAAAAAAGGAAAGTCAATGCAGTCGCGGAGACAGGACGGATTCATCGGTCGATGGCAGAGAGTCCACAACAGGCCTGCCGTCACCTGGACCGATAACCACCAATTACAATCCAATTACCGCACAATGACATCATCAGGAGGAGACCTGACGGTCGGGGTGGGGGGGGGGGGGGGGCGTCGATGCATGTCAGTCACCGCGGAGATGCTGAGAGCGCTCGGCAACCGAGGAGCGTGACAACATGACGACGACGACGATGGGCAGGGCTCCTCTCAGGAGACACACACACACAGCATACCTTGGAATAACTGTGTGTGTGTGTGCATATTCATATTCAACACGAGCCTTTTAATTGGACACGTGAGGATTGAGGCTCTAATTAACTATGACCTGCTATGTTAATGTGTCGGCCAATATGAGCGCTAGTTGCATTCAGGTAAAATTTACGCCTCGCTCATCGCCTCGATTCTCTCGCGTTTCTTCTTCACATGTTTACTCGTTTATTTCACTCTCCGCCTCAGTAGAATACATGGGAGTCTGCAGAGGTAGTGACTCCTCTTCATGTTTGAATTGTTTCCCTGTCAATCGTACAGGATCACGTTCAGATTTCAGACTTTTGAATCATTTTTTATTTTTTTTTATTTCAATTCTTTTGCAGAGGAAGCGTCAACGTCGCAAAAGGCAAAAAGCCTTAAACCGCCCTAAACCTAAGCCAATATATTCCCAATTTGAATTGGTCATGAAAAAATGTCGCTTGACGTTGACTTCGTCCCAACTCCACAGGTTTTACGTTGATTGTCCCCCGTCGTTAGAATTCCAGGGGAAGCGCACACATGCCCGGTGGACGACCTCGCTCTTATCGTGCGGCGGTTCCGATCGCGTCGCGTTCCCCCGACGGAACGCGACGCGATCTTTGGCCACGCTCTTTTCCATCCGGCGTCTCATTCCAGACCATCTCGTACTCCTCTTCCCGCTCACATTCTCTGTCCTTTAACCCCTGCGATTTATTTTCTTCCACATTCATCACGTCCCGGGTCACTGACGACGATCAGACGCGCGGCGTATTCGCGCCCCCGCCCGGAGCACGTCGCCCCGTCTGAACCCCTCGCTGTCGTCACCTGAAGACCGCTCGCCCGCGCCGCTGCACCGAGCGCGTCCACATTAGTCTGATTGTCGTGAGACGCAGCGGTACTAGAACAGAAAGTTAAAAGAGAGAGAGAGAGAGAGGTGGGTGAGAATGGGACTGAATCATGGCACTCAGGAGCATTGGTGGCAGAAACCTTTCCACCCGTTATGTGAGCGCGCAGGATCATGTTCAATATCGCAAAATGTTGGGGATGTTATCCGTTTTGTAGGCGTTTGGTCATGAACTAAAAATATACTGGACAAATTTGACCGGACAATGAAAGGGGCAGAGTTCTCTCCGAGAGAGATCAACGTCTCCCTACCGACTTTCATGGCCGTCCATCCCAAAAAAGATGTGGAGGTATTTGATTTGGGACCAAAGTGGGCAACCGACCGACAAACGGATCCTCTGGAGTCAGGCTGCCAAGCGCGGCAGAAAACCTGCCAGTGCCGGACGATTATATCTTGACTACGAATATTTGTTCCGTGTGCTTTTCTAGACTCAAGCTGTTGTTCTTTTTCCCCTCAATCATAGCACAGCCGTTAAAGATGGAGACCCTCCTCCTCCAAGGGTAAAATGCTCTTATTGCAGCGCCCATCTTTTAAAGAAAGTGATATTTTAGGACCTGTGAAGATGGTTGGTGTTGAACCTTGGTGGGACAGTCCTCGTCCCTTCTAATCTTCACCGAACCATCCCTTTAAAGCAAATAAGAGTTCCGTCATGAGTTTGCTTTGTTCGGTTGAACGGCCCTTGTCGTGGCATTCCAGGAAATCATCAAACAGGACTAATGATTCTTTTTAAAAATGGGACTTGAACGTAATTGATTCGACACTTGCCCTATGTTGAAGTAGGCCACGACTAGTGCTCTCAATTATTTGAAGTGGGTTTTTTTTTTATTTTTGTTGCAATGAAATTATACTACAGAGATAATAATGATTTCCCCCCAACAGGGCAGCTACTTGCAGCAGATGTGATGTATTTCTGTGGGAGGCCCTGCGCTCTGCATTCAGGCAGCATGCGGGTGTATCTGGAGAGGACCCTTGTTTAATTACTCATGCTGTGACACTCTGGAAGAAGAAATAGATAAAAAGAGGGTGTTTTAAGCATCGCAGTTTGCTAATGTATATTCTCCGGGGCAGGACGGGACTGTAATTCTGTTTTGTGTGTGTTATTGCTCCCGCCCCACCGCCGGTCTTACCTTCCACTCGTCTGTCTGACCTCGGTGTAGCCGTCCGAAAAACTCATAAAGCTTCGGAGAAAAGGCTGCAGGGCCCCCCCCCCCCCAAAAAAAGAAAGAAAGAAAGAAAAAAAAAGGGCAATCGCTCCATGTTATCATCCAATCAGCCGGGGTTCAATAACTTGGCGTGTCTCATATCACGTCAGCGCTCGGTTCAATCTGCCGGGAGAGAGGGGACTTAAATTCTCTGCTGTGCACAATCACTCACTGACACACAGACACACACACACACACACACACACACACACACACACACACACACGCTGCATATGGCCGCCGATGAGCTTATTCACCGTATTTCCTTTAAACGACTGACGTGAAAACACATCTTTTGGAGAAAAAAGCAGACGTTTGATCGTTTCTTTTTTTTTTTTTTTTAAGTTTTTTATGCAAAAATGCAAAGATCTATGCGCCAAAGTCAAGAACACTATGAAGAAACCGACCTGCATTTGATCCGACCCTCTCGGTCGTAATAAAGACGTCGTGAGCAGCAGGAGTGAACTGGACGGCGCTTCAGGGGGAATTGACAATTTATTTCAAGTGGTTACACAGACAGATTTGGCAGAAGAGGTTTAAAGTATTCTTGTCGTCTATAAGACGGGAGGTGAAGTTTTAGTCTGCACAATTTATTCCATGATAAAGCAAGTCGGAGGGATTGATAGTGTTAATAATCAGTGTTTCACTTCAAATGAAGTAACTAAGTTACAAGTTAAACATTCATTCCCATAAAACATAATGTAGCTAGAAAAAAACACAAGATTTAAAGGGGTTTTAATGAATGAAAAGGATTTCCTCAAAACTCTTCAACAATTTAAACTTAAATTGGTATATTTGAGTTCATGGCGAACTTTCATCCAAGTGCGATCCTCCCCCACGAGGACACGACTAGTGTTTCCATCAATCTACGGTGCCGTGATTGTCGCTAGTTGTATTTTTCCGTGCCGCGTGTTGCATATCTCTTCAAGTTGCACAAATCCAACATTTCCATATCACGATCCGACCACGATCAAGTTGTTCCATCATTCCCACGACTTGTTCTTGTTCGCACCAAGTACCGCAGCTGCACCAGGCCTCTGTTACGTCTTCATTCATTGGGTTTTTTTCCCTTCTTTTTCTTCCCTTGCTGGAAATCTCTCCTCCTGTATCACACCACAGTCTTCTAGAGACTTGTCATTTTCTCCATCCATCCCTATTTTTCTCTTTTCTTTCGCTCTTCCGTTCCCGTACTCATGTCTGCCGTCCTCTCGCTCTGCTCTGCGGCCGACAGCCCCGCGCCGCTCCATCCCTCAGCCACATCCTCGGTGGCAGACTCTGCTCCGTTGAACCCTTCTCCTTGCAGCTCTAATTGGAGTGTGGACGGGGCCATTAGCCTGTTAGCGTTCCCATCTGATAAAGGTCAAACCACCACCACCCCCTTTTCTCTAACAGGCAGCTGAGAAAGGTGGGCAAGGCCAGTGTGTGTGTGTGTGTGTGTGTGTGTTGTTGAGCGTTTCCCCAGTTAATAAGCTTCACCTTCGAGGCTTCAGTGGGAGCAGAGGCAGCCTCTTTCTTGATGGCTGCTAAATGCCTTGCCGACCCAATGTATTCTGGGAGTTGACCTTTTCCCCTGGGAGAGTCCAAACATCCATCCATCGTCTACCGCTTCATCCATTTGGGGGGGGGGGGGGGGGGGGGGGGGGGGGTGGAGCCAATCCCAGCAGACATTGGGCGAGAGGCGGGGTTCACCCTGGACAGGTCTCCAGCCTATCACAGGGCCACATACAGAGACAAACAACCATTCACTCTCACATTCACACCTACGGTCAATCTAGAGTCTCCAATGAACCTGACCCCATTCTGCATGTCTCTGGACTGTGGGAGGAAGACGGAGAACCCGGAGAGAACCCACGCACACACGGGGGGAACATACAAACTCCACACAGAAAAGGCCCTGGTCGGTTTGAACCGGGACTCGAACCCAGAACCTTCTCGCTGTGAGGCGACAGCGCTCACCGCCACGCCACCTTGCAGCCCGAGTCCAAACATACACACACACATATATATATAACACACACACAGATACGGGGGTGTTACGCTGCGATTATTATTAAGTGCTGCGCGAGTGTCTGGTTGCCGTCGGATTACCCTAGTTTGCTTTCCAGGATGATTTCAGGAGTGCTCCTGGAGTTCCTGCTCGGCAAGAGACTGGACAGCAGGCACGGGGGAGAAGATTTAAAAGAATTTTTAGGGCGGCACAATTAAATTGAATACAAATCAGACTTTTAATTTCAAACAAGGTAACCAGGGGAGGCTGTTTTAAAATGGGAAAAATAAGAGGCTCAAGAACTTGTTGAGGCGTGACGCTTGAATTTGTGTATTTATAGATTTATTATTGGATTTAAATCTGTACTAAGGTCTTTATTATGTTATAAATACTTAAAATAACCCTAAAAAAAAAGCTATTGTCAACGTTAAAATGTGGAGGTCAGTACATTATGCACTTTTGTGCTTTCTTATTCAGCTCGTCATCAAATACAGCGGCAAGATATTAATACTGCTGCGTAAACAACGGCTTGTAGGACGAAATCGCTGTACACATTAATGTTCAAGAAGGATGCCCGCGAATATCTGCCCGTTCTCTATGGGACACGGACATCAGTGACGATCTCGACGCCAATTGGCTCTCGCGACGTCGCCGCTTCCTCGCGTTGCTCGTGTCACAGGTTTCGTGCCACTCGCTCCTTTGCATTGGGACCTAGAAGTCCCGATTCTCACCTAGGACGCTTTGGACAGTGGAGGAGAATCCTCGTGAAGTCTGACTGAAGCCGTCAGGACTGGTCCCTGAGCTTGTTTGCATCGCGTCACAATTCCCCCCACATCACCTGTACTTTTACTGTCAAAACCCCTGACAGCTAGTTTGCTTACAATCTGTTTTATTACCGCACAGAGAAAAGGCTCGTGCGGCGTTCGCCCCCACGGGAGGTGAGATGGATTGTCAGAAGGTGACAAGAACAACGCTGCGCAGGTATTTGCGCTGATGAGCCGAGGAGCATTGTTATCTTTCTTCCACCGGCAGCAACCTTTGGAGTTTTGTTTTCCCCAGCTGTCTGTTGGAACATCTCCTAATAATGAGATCGACCGGGAATCCGCGAAAAACTCCCAAAAGCAGAGGGCTGGGGGAAGAATGAGAGGTGGAAGAACCCGCTGATGGTTGTACCAAGAAACGATGCCCGCGTATCAGAAGTTTGACATCTCGGAGAAGAAAGAGAGGAACAGAAAGACGAGTGGCAAACTTTGAAGAGGGAGCCTGAGGGTTTTCCTTTATATATATATCTATATATATATATATAGATATATAGACAGCAGATCGCACACACTGTAACTAATCCAAACAGGCTGTCAGCCGGCTGTCCAAACTCAAACAGCTGCATCAGTGAACACACTATATCTGGGAATGTTTGAGGGAAAAGAAAAGCTTGAGATATCTGCGGGCCTGTCGGTCAGATCGAGGCCAAATGATGCGTCGCCATTCCTCTTAGCTTTCTGCCAACTGTATCGTCAAACTGTAAATACAAACAAAGTGATATGGTGTGGCACAAAACCATGACAAGTGGACAACAAACGAGGAAGGACTCAGGACAAACGATGAAAAAGGCTTCATAAAAACATAATGGCTTTGTATTGTGGGGCCACGTTGAACACTTTTATTTAACCTGGAAATTATCAGAAAGCTTGAGGAATCAGAAGAGTTGGTAACAAAAGTTGTGTTTTTAAAAATCTAAGACTTCTAAGTTCTAAATTTAGGGCAGCGATAAACTTGGCTCACAAAAGGTCAGATTCTGGGATCTCAGAAGCAACTTGCTGTGGCAACTTGTGAAATCAAGCTAAGAGGTCACAGTCACACTTAAGTTCATTTGATGAGGACCCCAACAAAAAGATCGTTCTATCTCAACGAAACAAACCAAATGGTCAAATGCCTTAAAGCAGCTCAAGTCTTTATTTCTCTAACAAAAAAAATCCCAGGGGTCATTTGTCGTGTGATTTTGAACAGAAAAAGATCAACAAATACCACAGAGTGTTTGATTTCCCCTTGTATATTATGTTCCCAGTTGTAATTCGGCCGAGGCATATATGAATCATCTCCCCGTCCTTCGGCGCTAAGTCAAGTTGGACCGGCATATTTCCCAAGTGGACGTCTTCCAGTCCAAAGTCTTGTCAGACACAGTGATCCATGTGGAGCCCCTTGGCAAGAAAATACAAAAAAGTTGGAGAAATCCCCCCCCCCCCCCTCCTAATTGACCATCAGTCACTGCAGCAGGTCCATCCCTTGTAGTCGCTATCGAGCTCCTCACTCCTCGCTTCTCAGTATCTCTCGCTGCCAGCGGCCTCGGGATGGAGTCATTAGGACAAGGGCTCGGAAATAACTGGTCTAAATCAGTACCTCACCTGGAGCACTTAGCGATAAGCTGTGGAGGGATGGAGGTGTGTGTGTGTGTGTGTGTGTGTGTGTGTGTGTGTGTGTGTGTCTTTCCAATTCACTTTTTCCTACTTTTCTCTGCCCCCTTTTTCCTGCTTCAAATCATAACCCAGCAGTTTTACAGTCAGTGCCTCATCTGTAGACGTCCGCCTTAGTCACACTATAACTCTGTGCATAAACGATTACTGTACGTTGTGCGTTGCACTGTATATGGTTAGCCCTAATGCAGCAAGTGAATAATTCATTGTGCCACGCTTCCCATAGTTTCTACACCAACTGCGTATACATATTCAGTGGTATATGTGTAAATTTATCATCCTGCAATTGCCTGACACTTTATGACAAATTGTTTTATTTCTACATAAATATAAAAACATATATACACTATAGCTGTGTTTTGCAAAAATACTACATTTTAGTGTAACATTTTTTTTTACTCACTTAAACACTTATTGTGTAACAAAAGATTACCAGCTTGCTTTGTCTCAAACAGGTTTTTGGGGGCTGCAATGATGGTATGTGTTTTGCGCTCGTGGCGGTTAGCGGCCGAGATGAGTCAGCACCTCCAAATCCGAGGCCACGATTCTAGATTTCCCTCTCGGGGCTCGGGGGTAAGTCGTATCTTGAGGTCTTTGTTCACAAGTGAGGATGAGTTGGAGGGTGAGATTCTGTACCGGACCATTGAGCTTTCCGATTCACTTTCCCCATTTGCGTTCCGACCCTCACCTATAGGGGTCTTTAGCTCCGTGCAGTGACTGAAACAGTGGCGTCATGTATACAAGCTGTCGAGATGATTGTCCTCAGTCGGGTGTTTCGGCTCAGCCTCAGAGAGAAACGTTGCTGGGCGTCATAGTGACGTCGCGAATACCGCACTTAGCCTCCTGCCACCGCAACTGACCTCGTGTAAGGTGAAGAGGATGGTGGGATGGATTGGATGGATGGAATATATATATATATATATATAAAAAAATGCTTTAAGTCTCTGTCCCATGGAAGAATCAGTAATTCAGTAAAATGAATGCATACTTAACTAGGGTCAATTCCGTTTTTGGAAGCAGGCAAATGGCTTCAGTTATAGAACAAAAGAACATACAACTTGTGTGCACATACGCTCGTTCAATTCAATCCGCTGGTAACAACGTGTGTTCTCACATTAACCTTAGACGTTAACCTTGAACAAGCCAATAAGGGTTTTAATTGGCTTCGTCCATTTATAATTACAACAGAGACAAAGAGTGTGTGTGTGTGTGTGTGTGTGTGTGTGTGTGTCCTCAAAGTGTGTTGACAAAACAGATACTAGCAGTTTTACTTTATGTAAGGAGGGAAAAAAAAGGGTATATGGAGAAACAATTGAATTAAATAAGCCGCTATACCGTGGATAACTTGACAGCAGCAATGTGGGAAGAGCTCACACTCCGGGACGGCAAAATCCTGTGCCCCCCCCCATCAAACTGAACATAAAATGACAGCTGATCCGGAGGAAATCTGGTCCACATCTAAATTTAGTGGGGGCGCTGATCAGTTAGTAGATAAAACCAGACTCAAACTGTACAGAGTCGCCTCGGCAGTCGTCAAATTCCGTTCCGAAAGAAAGTGCACGCTATCAATTTTGCCCGTGTCCCTGATCCTCTCAGCCTTTTATACCAGCTTACACTCTCACAATTTATTGAGCAATCGCACCAAAGTTCCACTCCAAAAAATGGAGTTATGGGACCAGAACTTCATGAAAAATATACATTTTAAAATATCTGACGCATGAAGTGAAAACTAGGTAATAAAGTCTAAATGTAATTTGCGACAGCTGGAGAACGTTTGAGTTTTTGTCATTCAAATACAGAAGGTTAAAGACATTTATTTCAAAACTCAAACTGTCCCTTTACCCTTTCTTTGACTTGAATGGCAGAACAATACGTTTGACAACTTCAGTATTTTCCCAACTGTCCGTTTCCCTCGACAAGTTGTCAGTCCCCGCACAAACCAACGACCCTCTCCAGGCGACAAACGAGAGGTTATCTCATTGGTCAACGAAAAGAGGTCGGTCCAATTTCTCTTTCCCTTCCTTCTGGGGGAAGCGCACAACTAGAATACTAATGTGTGTGCACGTATGGTCTATCAGCATCTGTCTTGTCAGAAAACACTTTTAATGGTGTGTGTGTGTGTGAGTGTGTGAGTGTGTGTGTGTGTGTGTGTGAGTGTGTGTGTGTCGGTGCTCCCTTGTTCTGTCTAATTCGCTGTGGTTTTCCCGCGACGGGCTGTCAGCTTTGACACGGAACACGGAGATGTGTGGACCTCCTCGTCAGCCTCCCTGCGCACTTCCTGCTGGTGCATCTCTGAAGTCGTTCTTTTCAAGGCTTTCGAGGCGCAGATTCGAAAGCCTCGTTGTTTCTCTGATTGGACATGAAGGGTTGACAAGGGGAGCTTTAGGGAAAGGAAGGGAAAGACCTAAAAGGATCGAGGACTGTGACGCAAACAAACTCGGCCGGAGGTGGCGGAGTTGGTTTCCCTACAGCACTGTGACCTTGGAGGAATCATTTGGCTCGGTGAATTAACGAACCCCAGCTGTCTAACATTAAACGGATGATGTGATGCTCTAATTATTCCGTGTTGCTTTGCCAAGCAAACGGTCCAAAAAAAGTTTGCGGTGTGATTATTACATTTTCGAAAAGTTGGGACTACAGGGACATGGCTTTTTAAAAATAAACACATAAATGACTTATCATTAATCAATATGCTCATTGAGGAATCAGTAGCTGACGGTCTACATCAGCTACTGGCGTTACCAATAAAATCCTTATTTTTTCTTATTTCTCTAAAACAAATATATCATCTGGTCTATATAGTGAGTTTGCGTGTTGGTTTCCAGTTGATGTCCACTTCTGGTTGTCTGGCAGACGCAGCTCGACGCCGGCGCGTCAGAACTACAACAGCAGAGAAACTTGTTGTATCCGTTAATAATGCAACCCAGCAAACTCATGTTGTTTTAATGAAGAGCAGTCGAAAAATAACTTCTCTGATTTCATGCTACACGAGTTGTTGTTTTTTTTCTTCCATCAGAGCACAGTGAAGTTGGCTGACGTGTTCTGGAGCCGTGCCGCCTCTCGCCTGCAGCTCTTTTGAGCGTGCGTTCCCTTTTTTTGTTCCCTTAGTCGTTTGCAAAAATCATTAAAAAAAATTGTACCATTGTACTTTTGTTTCTTTGGAGACATAAAGAAAAAATGTCCAATGTTTTTGCTAGTTGAACCGTTTAATGAGAAGTAGCAGCAGCTGTATTTTGCAGCAGTGGATTTATGGAGCTCTAATAGAGGAAACAGTAAAACGTCAGGATGTTTTCATATTGGCAAGGATCACGGGCTGCATCATTTTCCTGCGAATCCCGAACGCCCAATTCATCTTAGCAATGGCTCCACCATGACTATTGAATTATTAACCTGGGAGGCAGTTCCTGAATTTAAATCCGTTGGAATAATATCGCAGAAAAAAAATACAAAAATGGGGTCTGATTTCATGACAATCTTGAAACGTAAGAGTCAAGGTTTACAGTTGAATGGCTAATGAAGTGAACTGGACCAACAAAAAAGTGTGATAACAACTGGAGCATAAAGTATGTGGAGATACACCCAGAAAGCGGTAGAGCGGGGCGGTAACCGCAGAGTTAAACGAAGACGGCGCTCGATGTCAAAGAAACACGGAGGAGTAATGACGACTGGGAGCGCGTTGAAGGCGGACAAGGAAAAATAAGCTGAGACATGTAACTGATTTCATTTGTGTGGGCATTAGGGACGTCAAGAGAACTCTAAGTGGGGTGTAAGAGGCAAATCAAATCAGTGTGACAAGGTTAAAAGAGGTAAAACGGAGGTTAACTAGATTGCGGACGGAGTGGAGGGGGGGCAGGGGGTTCGGTTCTATGTAATGGATCAGTGCAAGTTGGGAAACATTGATGAAGTCATCTATGGGAGGTCTTAAATGTTGAATGTTGTAGCTGAAAATCGGGGGAATGCAGGGTTTGGTTTCCTCATCATATGGGGCCAAGTGACGATTAATAGAATAATATGGTTGCCGTGTAAGATCTTCAGCCTTTGAATTAATGATACGCAATTCTGCTAGAATGAGTATTGATTTCTTTCGTTGTTCATGTCCCCGCAGACGAGCAGCGGTGATGATGGGATATGTTCAAAGAGGGCAGATAAAGGCCCTTAATTAGCTCCGCTGGACTCGGGGGAACTATTCAGCAATCTTCACAAAGATGCATCAACTGGTCATTTTTAGCAATTACCAACAAAACGTTGCACCCAGCGGAGCCCTGCTTTGTTGTACATGGGATTCTGTGGATTTTTCTACCACACACAACTTTAGCAGCTAAAAAAGGTTAAAATACATGCAAGTAGTCAAATTGGCAGGACTTTAGAGGTGAAGCTTATTGCTGCTTCAAAGAGCTAAATACATTTATCCGTGCATGTGAGGGAATAGCGCGATTGAAAGGTGAATGATGGAAGATAAAATGATATTTGATTTTGCAATCCCGCTGCAAGGAAGAGGAAAGTTCAGTCCTGAGTGATAAGGGTGCTTCTCATGTGGTGAGATATTGATTGTGGTAGCAGTTCCTGCACAACTCAATCTGCTTTCAAGATCCGTAGAAAGAGTAAGCGGTCTTTGAACCAGGAACATGTTCTGCGACTCAACTATTAGGGTATGTGATGTGCCAAGGTCAATGATCGACAACCAGGGCCCTTTTTATTCTACAACTAGGTTGTTCCATCAAGGCCACATGTCCCAAGAGGTGTTGCCGGAGCCGCGATTCTTCAAGGTTATCGTAACGTATCAAAGCAAACTTGGAAGGAAGAAAGCCATTTCAGCGTGATGTGAAAGCACCACCTGGGCATTGAATAGTCCTCCTGTGGGACGTGGGCTCTCAAGGGTAATGCAGGGTAAACCTGGTGGAGCTGACTGGGAGCCGACTAGGTGTCGGGATTCCTGTGTCAGTTATGGGTTGTCCGTACCGCGCTGTGTTTGAGCGTTAGCCAGCTCATACATGTGCAAAGTATCAGCAAAGTTTTTTATTTTCATTGTTGTGTCATCTAGGTCCCATTGATCATGTCGGAGGCGTGCTGCTGGAAAAGACCTGATAAATCCTGGATGTGCGCCCGTGAACATTTTCTTGGCACAATCCGAATGGGAGAGAAGATACCTGGCACTGACCCAGAGCGCAACATATCTCATCTGGTCTAAGACCACCCCGATGAGCTGTAGCCTGTCACTGGGGAGCTGGATGTCTGGGCTACTTTGCTTAGTCTCCTGGTACCAGCTGCCAGAAAGTAAGAGATATATCACATTGGTGTTGGCTAAAACTTATTCCTTAACTGATGTGCCAGAGGCAGGAGAGGACATTGAAAGGTTGGTATTTCGGGCCCATGCTGTACTCTTCCTGTATATGTGTATATGTGCTGCTGCGTGCATCCGTTTGGACATTAATATTCAATGAATAAGCCTATATAGTGGAACCAATGACCCACCGGGGGCATACAAGAAATGTTCCACTGGCCAGAGAGAGTAACTGAAATCCTGGAGGTGAGAAGTTGCCAAGAAAGAGAAAGTTCTAATAAAAAATGAACCAAAATATATTATCTAATGTAAAAAAGGCCAGAGTAAAAAAAGATAAGAGCAATGTCCTCCGGCGCTGGTGCTTCAGAGACGAACACAGGGCAAATAAAAGCTGAAATGTTGGTTGAGCCAATAACCCTCCATACAACCCGTGTCACTCGTCGTCTCGCTGCAAACTCGTAATCGAGAGCTTCAACAGAGGCTGTTAAATAAAAGTCAACTGCAGGACACTGCATGTACTAGAGTTTCTAGAGTTGCTAGAGTTGGTCAACAATGAAAAATTGCATGTCAAACTTCGTCCACGTCGAACTTCCCGCAGAAAAAATGGTGCATAATTTTAGCGGGCAGTCCAAATTAAAACAGCAATGGTGGGTTCATGCTTCCAGGACATTACATGACATTACATTCATTTTGCTGACTCATATCAGAGGTAGGCAGGTACCAGGATTGGAACCCCAATGTTCCGTACCAAAGTCAAAGTGTAACCCACAAAGCTGTACCAGTTGCGGTACATGTGACAGCCAGATACAATCCAGGAAGATAGTTAGATAGTTAGTTAACCAAAAACACAATACAGTGTTATGCTGTATATAATATTCTGACACTGAATTTTACAACCCTGGGAAGTTATCGTCACTGCGACAGTAGAAATGCAACGTTGTGTTACAAGTCAATTCACCTTTACATTGCACGATGGAAATCCAAGGTGCGCAGCATCAGCATGAAAAGCAAACTGATCAAAGTTCAATGTTCCTGCCCACACCACAAAAATAAAAACGGGTAGAAAGTAGGTTCGAAAAAAAAAAATTACATTACTGCGAAATAGTTTTATTATTAAATCCTGCTGCCACTGGGCGGTTTGAATTATTCAACGATGCTCGATGTAGAAGCTTTATGTAGAAACTCACCAGTCTTATTGAATCACTGTCAATCTCTAGCAGCTCAAACCGTCCGGTCATCCTGGTGCCTGATCGTCTCAAAGATGATGTCGATGCTCTGTATATAGTATTCATATACCTTTGTTTTTTTTAAATTTAATTTAATGTTATTTTTTTGTAAAATTTTGTACATACCAGACCCCTTTTTGGGAATTTCTTATACATTCTTCTGTCCACTTTGCTGCTGTAATGCCCGTATTTCCCCATTGTGGCACGAATAAAGGTTTATCTTATCTTACCTCATCTTAACATATACACGTTTCATGGCGATAGCGTCACATTTGAATCTAGACTTGTAGGTTCTGGTTGGTATCTGCTCCATGCCAAGTGAAGAGGACTTAGAGTTGGAGACCCTGACAGTATTTAATAATCTGTACTGTCGGTTTCAAAGATTATCTCCGTTTGACACAGTTACCTCTCAGTTACCCCCTTTTTCCATTAGGGGGGACGACTATAGAAGTGAACTTCTTTGCCATACGACTGGAACTTTAAATTGAGTTTGACAGTATTTTTCTTACTAAATAAAACTATATATATATATATATATATATATTAGGGGCTGTGCTCATGTGCCCTCTTTAATCTAGACCAGAGTTTCGACAGTGTCTTTGTAGCTTGATATTCACAGTCGGGACAGGAACCGGAGGGAGGCTGGTTCTGCGTTTGATCCGAGCGCCTTATAGTTTGTCCTGAGAAATCATGGACCCGTTTGTACATCCTGTCTGAGTGTCACTTGCTGCGGCGAGTGGGGAACCTACCTCATACCGGTGTGATAATAATCTCCGAGGTCTCGATAATCATTGTGCTATTTGTGCAGAGTGTGATTTTTGCCTTCGCTGGAGAAATAATGACGAGGGGGATTTGCTTTTTTGCCTAATGAGCGCTGCCGTTCTGTTATCATCAAGGACAAAGATGTGAAGTTGGAGGTAAGCCTATTACATCCTCGGCTGCATCCCCTTATTATCTCTAAATAGAGTTTGGACAGCTGATTATTACAACAATTTATATTCCACTCTTCAGTGCTGGCAGTAATCCTTCCAAGATTACCCCCGACAAATACAGTAAAGGCTACAGGAGTGTGTACGGCTCTCCAGTGTTAAGCGCAGCCTGAAGATGTTCTAATGCGCTTTTCTCATGTGATTACAATATAATTATACAGCAAAACATGACACTTATTACAATCCGTCATCATGAGAACGGTATGAGCTCAGTATAGGGCTGATATTAATTATACAGTCGCCGCAAGAGAGAGAGAGAGAGAGAAAAAAAATAAACCCCCTACAGCTTTTGTGCATTATACTATAATCAGTGTATTTTAATTATGATCATCGTGGTAATTAATGCTGCGTGCGAACGTGTGCGTTTGATGTGGTTAATGAGAAGTTGTTTTCACTCGAGCAACTTGTGTTCAGTGTGACCACTACCTACAGTTTCATGTCAAAATGGCTGCCGCAAAAATAGGGCCGATCATGTTTTCCATAATTCAGAAGTAAAACTTCACTAAAACCTTATTCCTTCATCTTAGAAAAAATAAGACCAATACAAAGAAAAAAATGCAGGAACTGTAGCTAAGACCAGTCTGATATTTGACACCTATAAAATATAAATAATATGTTTCTTCAACATGTCTGAAGATGGTGGAGGTTGTTTGTGTTGTTATTCACATATCCAGGACTAAAATCGCAATATACAGGCGTGTTTATCATATTCATCATATCAGTTAATGAAGACTTCTTCACTGTTATTGATTGAGTTTCTGATTTTGGCAGTAATGAATTCACTACTTGCTGGTAACATGAGGTGTGTGTGTGTGTGTGTGTCTGTTTGACGTCTTTATTAGACTGAGGCCTTGTAGGCATCAAATGCACGAGCGGCGAAGATGCATCGCCGCGAACGTGACAAGCGCCAGCTCTTCATCAGCACATCCTCTCGCTGCGCTCCGCTGCTCATCCGGCTGCGCTATTTCCCGGGCGCTGTGATCATCGCGTCCGTCCACTCCGCCGCCGCTCCGTGTCTTTCACGTCGGGGCGACAGGAAAACATGCGCCCCGGGATAATGAGCAGAACGCTGCATTGTCTTGAGTCCAGTTACTGCTATTGGACAAGTAGACAGGGTTTTGAGGGCTGGTGTGTTTGCATTGCAAACGCGTTGATTTGCATTGCAAATATATCGTTATCGGGGGTTTTCGCAAAGTTAGATTTGTCCAGCTTGTGAAAACACGTGTTTTACTCAGCCAGCTAATAATGCACAACCGGATGTCATTTGGTAAAAGTAAGTCTGTGCAGCCACTTACTTTATGATTGTATATGAACTGAACAGATATTTACACCTTGTCCAGGCGTAAACGTAGCAGCATCCCAACACTTTCATTGGGCGCACACACACTGCATGGAACGATTGGCACTTGGGCGCCAGATCTAGGCCATAAAAGTGCACCTGGAGAGGACCCATGCATACACGGAGGGGCATATGCAAACTCCATACGGGATGGTTTTGGTCCCAAAAACTCCAATGTGAGGCGACAGTGCTAACCACCACACCACCGTGCGGCCGGATTTTGGCCATTTTGGCCATTTTGGTCTGCTTTTTTTTTTTTTACACCTGGGCCACGTTAGGCTCACTTCCATCTTGTGCGCGCCAGAAGAACATCTGGATGCCATCGTCACCCGCGAAAGGCTTCATCACATGTGCGGCCGATCACATACCTACCTCGGAGCGCACATTCCTGAAAGGTCGCCCAGTTCTTGCGAGCATATTTCTGCGTCTTCACCCCTCCATTGTTGTGATGAAACAGGATTCCGTTCCCTCCGGTAAATTACCAACATAAAGGACCATGCATTCACCATATCAGAGCTGGTCTATCAATGCCATCTGACCAGTAATACCCAAGAACCCCAACTCAATAAGTATCCAACAGCAGCCAATGGGCAGAAGTTCAGAAGTCTGAGCCCGTCATCTTTTGATATCTTTTTGATGATATGAAATTCCACAGGCAGTGTTCAGACAGACACCGTCAATACACGAGGCTGATGTGACCTCGTTCCAGTCGAGAGCATAACATAAGTTTTCTATGTAGAGAAAGAACGTGGCCGTCTGGTTCCTCTTGGCAGAGAAAATACGGTGTCGGTAGGAGCAGAATGTCTTTGTACGTAGACACGAAGGTGGCCTGCTCATACCCTCCAGAGAGCCGGGCTGATGTGGGAGAATGTCATTTCGGCAGGGAATTATGATTGACAGGCTCGGAAGGAATGATAGGCATGCCTTATCTCTGCTCTCACGGAGGCTAGAGGGGAAGAGAGGGAGCAGGAGAGGCGGGAGAAAAAGAGAGACTGAGTGAGTCGTCGCGAGCAGCAAATGAGTCACTGACACTCTCCGATTCGTTTGAACGCACGTGGCGCAGACGAGCGAGCGTGGCACCGGAGATAAAAAACCAAATTGCATCCATTTTAATGGGCTTGACAGCGAGGGATCAGAGCGTATTAATCCATAGCTCTGTCGCGCTAATGTGGCTCTTTACCCAGCTATTCTAACCTCACTGCGACACTGACAAATGGAAAAATAAAGGGTAGTTGACTCGGGGCTCAGCGTATGGCCGGGACATATGTGTTCTTTATTTGGTTTTTCAGTTTGAGCTATTACGACTTACTCGCTGGCGGTGATGTACTTAAAGCCATGTCTGGGAGCAGCGGTGATCGTCATTAACAAATTATTTTTCTTTTAATAGCAGCCCTGAGCTGTCGGTATCAAAATAATGTTACCGAGCCTTTAACCTGACGAATATAAACACGTTTTACTTTTCTCCTTTTCATTCAAATTTATACACCGCGCATCCCGATACATCATTGTTTTATTGTCCACCTGAAGCTACATGTAAAATCTTCGTGCTTAAAGCATATCTCTAATTATTTGATACGGTCCTGCCAAACAAAAGTTAGTAAAATGCCCAAAAGCTTCATATATATATATATATATATATATATATATATATATATATATATATATATATCCCAACAGATATATATATATATATATATATCTATATATATATATATATATATGTATATATATATATATCTGTTGGGAGCGTAGATGTTTAATTTGCGACGCAGGTTTCGTAAGACGTTTCGGATCGGAAAACTTTTCCGTGTGTCATTTTTTTCGCCTATGTGCTTAGGCTATTATTTATTTTGACGGGCTTGTTAATTATTCAGATGACATACTTTGTTCAGTGGGCCACGTGTTTTTGTTTCTCTGAGTTCTCGGTTTCGGACGAGGCCTTTGGATGGAGCTCAAGAAAACTTTACATTCATCTGTGAAACAGATTAGTAAACGAGATACAACAACCCGCCCAGACATCCAGCTCCAACCTCTCGTCCTCGCAGCCGCAGTCACAACATGGATGGTCGGCGAGCGCGATTGATGTTCAGTATCCCGTCCTCGCTGGGGAGCCCATGTGTTCAGAGACGTTGGAACATAGAAAGAAGAATCATATTCACGTTCCTGTCTGTTAGCTCAAGGCTCCTTTTCGTGTCTCTCTGATATCGGCTGGCTGCATTTCACACGGCAAGCTGCTGTTCAATGTATATACAGTACATATTGATGTATGAGTAAACACATGAGCGTCAATCTATGAATTTTTATCTTTCAAAAAACCCCAAAGCTCAGTTGAAACTGAAGAGCTTTTCTTTCCCCCTCTTCCACTTTGACTTTTGATCGGCACTCCTTCAACATTATTCATGTATTTATTCCCAGGGTGCCGTGATTCAAGACTATAAGAAAAAATGATAATGTTTTAAACAGATGATTAACACAGAGAAGAACGAGGGTTGACAATGCATAGACGGGCTTCTGCAGTTATCAGGACCCCCCCCCCCCCCCCCCCTCGAAAGATGAAAATCTTTACTTGATGTCTGTTTTCAAAAACATTTTCCCAAAAGCGAAGAGATGAACTGGGAGAGAGGGAGAGAGAGAGGGAGAGAGAGAGAGAGAGAGAGAGAGACTTCAATGAACACATGAAAGAAAACCTCAACTCCCCGTGTTGCCGTGCAGAGTAATCATAGATTATTAACATTTATATTGAAAGATGAAGCCCCATTAGGAAGCAGCTGGTAAATCACATTTGGTTGGGCCTGTACGAGCGTGTGTGTGCGTGTGTGTGTGTGTGTGTGTGTGTGTGTGTGTGTGTGTGTGTGTGTGTGTGTGTGTGTGTGTGTGTGTGTGTGTGTGTGTGTGTGTGTGTGTGTGTGTGTGTGTGTGTCTGGTTCATTGTAACAGAGCCAGCAGACATCGGCACCCCGAGAGTCTGTTACATGAAACTATTCATGATGCACAAATCAGTGCGGTCGTCTCGTGGAACAAAGACATCTTGTTGTGTCTTTGCGTGTCGCTGAATAATTGTGTTTGTGTGTTGTAGTCTGTCACGTCCCTGTAGGTGGTGGTGGTGCACATGCATCTCTCAGGGTCATGGAGGCCTTGAGATGTAGTTGTAACGCTTTTGTGTGTGTGTGTGTGTGTGTGTGTGTGTGTGTGTGTCTGTGTGTGTGTGTGTCCGTCAATCCGTCTGCAATCTAAATGTAACAGAATGTCAATCACAGAGCTACACACAACACAAGCAATGAGTCTGAATCTTTTTTTAAAGATGACTTTGTGGGTCATTTTTATTGTTAGCTTCTCCACTTTAAACTTTGCGTGCGCAACTTTTTTGCAAAGACGCGAAGAATGCGCTAATTTGGCGTCACGCGCTTCACTCGAACTAAAAGTCGTCATTGTCCCGATGTGGCGAGAGGCCAATCAGCGCAGAGATCCCCCCGACGTCACTGACGTCCTTGTCCGACAGAGAGCGGGCGGAGATTCCCGGGGGTTGTATTTACTTGCGTGGGGAAACAACAAATTATCCGTCAGCCAAACTTGACGCAACTTGAAAATGCGCTTCACGTTCGGTGTGAGCACAGCATCACATGTAAGTTACATCGGCCATGAAAACAAAATGCTAGATTGAGTTTAAGGGTTCGTCGCATTTTCCTCCCTTAGTCACATTTTGTAAAGTTTTTGCGGCCGCTTTGTTCCGCTTTCAAAGATTCTGCTTAGAAGCGAGACATGATAAAGAGCGAACTCGGTTCCGTCGAAGGGGAACTACAAAGCGGGGCCGCGTCGCAAGCGTGGATTTGTATAACTGATTTATTAATGGGGCAAATGGGAAGCAATCAATGGCTTTTTGTCTCGGAACGCTCGTGGAAATCCAAACGTGTCTTTTTTTTTTAAAAATTTAGAAGCGATTTAAGAACTTAAAGGGCACAAATAATGTCTTTCCTGAATGAAGACACAGTTACCAACAAAAGTATTTCATTTATTAACCCTGATGCAGATCTGAGTCATTAATCTTGCTGATACATACGATGTCTCACTCTGTTGGATTTGTTGGAGCTGCAGAAACACTGTGTTGTTACAGAGTGACGCTTCTTCTGCCACAAACTGTCTTTGACCAGTACGGTTGACAGCATGGTTGCAGGTGTAGGTGGGCGCGCAATGGACGACCCCTCGGCCAGACCCCCGCTCTTACCTCTGGTTCCAAGAGAAACAAAATGGCGCAAGATGCTGAACTTCGAGGCTTCAAAATGGCGGCTCGGACGCAGGCCATGTCAGCGCTCCTGCAGCCGAGTGACTTTTGTCAAGATCGACCACATGGGTCCGGCGCAGCGACCACGACCACGACCACGTCACCGTCCTTGTCCTCGTCGCGTGACCTCCGTCCTCGGGCTCATTGGCGTCACCGTTGTGTTGTTCCGTGTGCCGAAGACAACAATTAGCAGCGGAGGAGGATTCAGGCGTCAGTAACACCGTCCAGCGTCTCTCCGGAGGAGGCTCGGCTCGGAGACGCTGACGGCCCGTGTCGCCTCTGCTGCTGAATTCCTACATGAACCCCCTCTCCTCCTCCTCCTCCTCCTCCTCCTCCTCCAGACAGACAGCATCGTAAGCTTTTAGCAGGATTCAATAATTATCCCCGCAGCCTGCCTCGGTGTGTCCTCTGCCCCTGTCTGGCTGTCAGTCACTTTAATTACTCCTGTTGTAAAACCCATCAACCTCCAACCGAGTCTGCACACCGGGGACGAGGCGTTTTCTCCTGCTCCACTCCGTCAGTCAGTCAGGGCGTCGGTACTAGTCTCCTGAGTCCAACCCCTTAAAATCCGGGGTTTTAATCCAGTTACACTGTTGTCACTCTGGAAAGGAATCTCATGGAGCCCGAAGGAAGTAAGAGACAATCGGAGCTTCTTTTGTCACGTGGCGTTACGATCGCGACCGCTGACGTCGACCGCTGACAATGGCGTCGACGTCAATATCTTGAATTGACGCAGCGTTGATTTATCTGTGTGGGACAGGGCCTCACTCACACACACACACACACACACACACACACACACACACACACACACACACACACACACACACACACTCTCTCTCTCTCTCTCTCTCTCTCTCTCTCTCTCTCTCTCTCTCTCTCTCTCTCTCTCTCTCTCTCACACAGACAGACAGACAGACAGACAGACAGACAGACAGACAGACAGACAGACGACGGGAGGAAGGACGGACACTGACTGATTGTCTGTTGTTCTTCCCTCTTTCTAAACTTCTAGTGAGGACAGACTTTTAGTATGTGTGTTGTCTTTGCAGCTGCTAGATACACTGAGAACACCACCATGTTGTCTTAGAGTTTCCAATGCATTTGAGTCAAATGTGGAAGGTCAAATGTGGTGCGTGTGCAGGGGTGTTCCAAGGGACCTTGGGGGGGGGGGCCCAGGCAAAAGGGACCTGCGGGGGCCCCTACATCGTACTGGGGGGCTCGTCAGTGGGTTTCCAACCGTGGTGTCGCTGCGGTCTCCTGTCGTTGCTGTGGACGAACACAATCTACCGTTCTTGGGGGCCCGTCTGAACAGATTTCATTGATAGGAAAAATTGTTGTTTGTGCCCGAAAATACTTTCCCAAATTTCCCAAACAATGGACAAAGACCCAGCTTCATTTCCCTGTATGGATGTTTTCTTATTGTACAGTATTGTGTTGTCTTCTGTCTCCATCTGTACTGATAACTGATCTGACATTGGGATTCCACCCATGTGACGTACGTGTGTGTGTGTGTGTGTGTGTGTGTGTGTGTGTGTGTGTGTGTGTGTGTGTGTGTGTGTGTGTGTGTGTGTGTGTGTGCCCTCTCCTTCCATTTCAAATGTCATTTCTGCACAACGTCTCCATCACCGTACCGTAATGAGAGGTCGTGACGGTTTCCACGGCAGCCACATGCCGCTGTTTGAGAGCAACACGTTGTTGTGTGTGTGTGTGTGTGTGTGTGTGTGTGTGTGTGTGTGTGTGTGTGTGTGCGTGTGTATCTGTGTCTGTCTCTCGGAGAAAATGGATGCATCTTTCTCCTCTCCGCATCCCCGTCATGCATAAATTGTCGGGGCCTGGTGGCGGCGGCGGCGAGGTGGTTATTCACCGTGTCTTGAGGAGGGAGGGAGACGCAGCACTCGTGTGTGTGTGTGTGTGTGTGTGCGCGAGTGTTCTCATCATGTGTGGACAGGACAATGGGAAACCTCTTTGAAGCATCTGCGTGTGTGATTTTTGGTTCTCCCCACTCGAATACATGGCTCGCGTCGAAGGAATAAGCCCCGACTTATTTATTTGCCACAGTACCTCGCGATGGAGTCAAGTCCCAATCTGCATACATGAATGTTAACAACTGCATTTCTCCGGAGCATTCCCAGGGGAGATGTGATGAACGTCACAAAAAAGAAATATATTCCTCAGAGCGAAAGGAATTTTGTGATTTGAATGAGAAAAAAAAAGGTTGAATGAAAGGAAAAGGGAAACGTCGGGGAGGGGGACTTGACGTGGTGTTAATTTCTCTCCAAATAATATGATTTATTTCCTCAAATGCTCCAAATTTCGGGGTTTTTCACGTCAGCGTCATTGAGCAGAGGAACCTCAGAGATAAGAAAAAATAAAAAATACACAGAATCTTTTGGCTCCCTTGTGAAATGCTTCCTCCAGGGGCGAGAGAGAGAGAGAGAGAGAGAGGGGGATGAGAGAGAGAGATGAGAGAGAGAGAGGGAGAGAGGGATGAGAGAGAGAGAGAGGGATGAGAGAGAGGGATGAGAGAGAGAGAGAGAGAGGGGGATGAGAGAGAGAGGGAGGGATGAGAGAGAGGGATGAGAGAGAGAGAGAGAGGGGGATGAGAGAGAGAGGGATGAGAGAGAGAGAGAGAGAGAGAGAGAGGGATGAGAGAGAGAGAGAGAGAGAGGGATGAGAGAGAGAGAGAGAGAGAGAGAGAGAGAGAGAGAGAGAGAGAGATGAGAGGAACCGCACTCCACTTGGGTTTTCTTCACTCGTGTGTCGATTGATTGGTTGAAATCACTCCTGCTGAGAAGTGGGGAGGCTGCAAATTAAAGAAGAAACCTCGGGAGACAAACCACTCGGAAGAAGAGGAAGAAGAAACAACACCCCGTCCTCTGTGTGGAGTTGTGAGGTTGACGGATGCTCGTCGCCGGCTGCGGTTATCTCGTCACCCTGACTCTCTTCTGGAGACGTCCCCCCCCCCCCCTCCTCCTCCGCACTGTGTTTAAAGTCGGCTTCGTTCGTTCATGTCGTACGGAACATGTGGTAGCAGCTGTCACGGTCGTCCATGTGGTCTCTCGTTCGGGGGGGGACGGGGAGCTGGGGTGGGGGCGCGCTCCATTCTGACACCCGTGGGTTTCACGTCCATGGCGGCGATGTCTTGACAACGTACCGCCGCCCGAGTACCATCGGCCCGTTCGCCGGCTTGAATTCACTATACGCGGCAAACCACAAGCGTACAACTCCGACGGCTCGGGATAGACGGGCGACGAGCTTCTCTACCATCTTCTTGGTCGCCAGGGCGACGACTCCCGACCCCATCTGATTGGTTTTCGGACACTCTGGGTGCAAAGCGCCTTTTCTGCAGGGGACCACATGAAGCCATGTGCACTCTTCTCCTCATTGGGGGCAATTTAACAAAAACACAGTATGTCTCCATGGGGTCAGGTGACATGCTGTGTTGCTGCTCTTTTTTTCTGATTCCCGCGCAGACGTCAACTTGCTTCATCGCGTAATTTGACAACTTTTTGGCCCAAACTTGTGGCTATTCTGACGTTAAAACAGATTGCACATTGTAATGGCGACAGGAGAACGACTCCATCCGCAATGATGACACAGTTTATGGCACAGAGGAACGGCGTCACCCATCGCGTTGCCAAAACCAAGGAAGAGAATAGCGACCTCCGGGTATCTACAGGTATCAGCAGGGGAACACTGGGACAGCTGAATTGACAAAAACAAGTCAAACTCCTGAGAGAAGAATGATGATGTTGACTGAGGAACAAAAGCATGCGCAAGGAGGGCGATAGAAAAAGAGATAAAACAAGGCGGACATCCACCTCTTGAAGAGTCGTCTGGGACTTGAGAGGCTTCAAGCAGTTTTCCTTCTTTCCAGCAAATTAGTGTTGACAACTTCCTTCAGGAGCTCTGAGGAAAAAAGAACCACCGGCGTCTCTACGGCCGCGACCAAACAGTGATACCACCTGGAACCACTGGGGGGGGGGGGGGGGGGGGTCGAATATGGAAGCCCCAATCTGTCTCGCCAGACTTTTACATTGAAAAATAAAGTTAAAAAACATAAGCGTTAAAGTCAGAGACAATAAAAAAGTCACGTACAAAATTTAAATGCTGAAAAAAATTCAATGCCTTTTTAAATTTCAAAGTCCGTTGAGACAGATTTGCTTCCATGCGCGAAGGTTGTCTGTTCCCTCTTTTGTTTAATTCTTCTTCTTAAATATTTGCCTCATATCTTATATGAAGTAGGTTTGTAGTCTGGGAACACAAAAGCCTGCACATACAAGTCTGCAGCCCCTGAAAGCAGAGACCCCCCCCCCCCCCAGGCCTGTTTCTGTCTCATATCGCATATCCCACACTTCTCCCCCCAAACAGTCTTAAGGCCTTACAATTCATTAGAGAGTCTGTACGAGAGAGAGAGAGAGAGAGAGAGAGAAGAAGTGGTGGGCAATTCAAACCGGCCAATGTGCGATGAATTGAAATGCGCGACTCTGTCCTCCTGTTGCTCGCTCGCCAGCCGAGTGTGACCGGATTTAAAGCGGCGCTTGAAAGAGCGATGGGGCTAATTCATTGTGTTTCCCTGCAACAATACTCCAGCGCCCATTAAACAGCCCATGTCTGGATTAGGTGCCATATCACATTTTTGAACAGAGAAGCCACAACCCTCAGCGGTAGACGATGGATGGATGGACCTTCATCTTCACATTAACAGGTAAGACGGAAATGCAAAATCATAGTTGTAGGCGGTAGCAAACAATATTTCTCTTCTAAAAAGGGGTGAATATGTGATTCATATATGTTGTTGCACTGATTTCAACTCGTGGAAATTTGGAGAATTATAAAATGACATGTTACCAATTACTTTAGGTAATTTTGTTCTTTGCAGGATTTGTTCATGATTGCATACAGTACACTTTTTTTGTAAACAGACTTTAAATCTGATATTGGTGACTAACTTAAGATCTTAAGATCTCTGATGGCTATAGGATATTGTACAATAACAGTAGTAGCTGTAAAGCCACAGAGGATACAAGTCAATGAAGATTCAGTAATGGCGACTAAAGTACATGATAGAATTACATACGGTGTGTGTGTACAGTACAACTCCCTGCCCATGTGCCTGAGTATATTTCCCCGTTGCTCTCCGTCTCTGGTCATTTGAGACAGTCTGGCTCCGCGTCCTCGGCTTTTTATTGCTTTAACTGGACGAGATCGGACTCCGCATTCGGGACTGCGGTGACGGGACTTTATTTCTCCGCGGGACACGGGGGGGGGGCAAAAGAAAAAGGTTGGCGGCGACGTCCCCGTCGTCGGTGATGAATCACGTTGTTTTGCTGCTGCTGTGTCACAACAGTTCTCGCAGAGAGTAAACACGGTGGGAGTAAAACCGGGAAATGAGACGGAAAAACAGGTAAAATATGCAGAGAGCTTTTCAAATATTTATGCAGCCGAAGAGTACAGCGTAAATATTTCAACAATTTATTTTGTATGACGCTAATATACTCACATTTTTTTTAACAAGTCAAGATCGCAGTGAAAAGTTGTCTTTGATTTCATTCTGACTTCCCCGTGCTCCAAAATGCATAACTAAAAGTTCAATGCCAGTTCAATGTAATACAAAGAAAAAGAAGAAGTTATAGTAGAGCAAGGATAAGATCGACTTCCTGTACCCGGCTGAATCCAAGGTAAAACAACTTCGACAATGTTCCAGACGGATACATAAATCAAAATAAGTTTAAAATCATTTCACAGTTGGGAAAAACAAATGTATCCATCTGAATGACGGCAAAACGGCAAAAGACTCAGGAGTCCAAATTTCATACGTACAAAATTACAACAATCGTAAGTTTGATTATTTTACACTCATGACTTTTATACAATCATAGAAATAAGAAGTCATACTATTCCTCGGATTGGAGAAATTTTGAGTAATACTTGTAAATTAATCAATTTTTTAAAATGTATTTTATTTAAGAGGCTTACAAATGCCCCAATTTTATTATAAAAGATATTTTATCTTTTGAGTGTCCTCATCGTCCCGCTGAGACTATAGGATGCTCGGTCGGGACCCTGCAGGCCGTTCCCAAGACCACGGTGGAAATAATGTGTGGCCACGTCTTGTCCTTGTAAACAGGCAGGGTCCCTCAAACCTCTTTAAATATGAAAGAATGACCAGAGTTATTTACCCTGGGTTCACGACTTCCTTCCCGAAGCTGTATGCCTTTAAATATTGCTGACGTGTTTCTCCTTTCGGACCCGTGGACTCCGGGGCGTTGTGCTTGTGCTTGTTATCAGTCTCAACCACACTTTGCAGTCAACTTGGCAGCCGCCGGCCCGCCGGCCCCCTCTCTGCACCCAGGCCTCATTTAGCATGTGGACAAACTTCAACAAGGGTTAGTAATGTGCCGACTCACAAATATTAGATCAGTCCTCTCCGTGGCCGACAATCTTCGGCTCTGCACGCACGCACACGCACGCACACGCACACACACACACATGCACGCACACACACACGCGCACACGCGGCGGTAAGTGTCCAGCAGGGACCCCTCCGCGGCGGCATAATGAGGAGCGCCTCACGGTGCATCCGAGTTGAAAGCTGTGCAGATGGCTCCAAATAATGCATAATGCAAGGCCCGTCGGTGTAGTGCCTCTGTCAGGAAGTGCATTACTGTAATGTGGAGATCTGAGGTGTTTCTCCGCGGCACCTCGCCGCTCAAAAAGGCCACTTTCTCTTTCTTCTAAAGTCATGGTCCAATGGGAGAGGCTTTTTTTCGCCTCGATGTCAAGTGCAATCTCCCGGCTCGCGCCTTCACATTTTGTCCTATTATGTCTCAAACAGAGAGGGACGCAGACGGGCGTGCAGGTAGTGCACCAGACTCGACGTCGGAGACGACGCTGTCTGAATAGCTAACATCAACGTATGCACAGATCCTATATCGTATGCAGGGACACCTTTAAGATGCTTTGCCGCAAAGGATCATATTTGACATGAGGGACATTAGAACCCCCTCTCATAGTGACATGCTGTGAGCACATGCAAACACATTGTACGCACTGTATTCAGTATACTTATATATAATGCACTGATGACAGAGTCACATACGTCTTTTCTGGTTCCTCTTGAAGAAAGATGTCGGACGTGGATGTCTTTCACTAAAGATTACGTTTGTATGAACCCGAGCAAGAAAAGTTTTTCCAAGGTTTATCTCAAAGCCCAGAGCTTTCGACAACATCTCATGTCCTTGAGACTGACCAGTCAAGCTCATGAAAACCTGAGTAATATATTTATGTGTCCACATGTGCAGAAGAGCTCATGATAAATAATGTTATGACTTGATTTGGTAAGAAGTTTTTATGTGAAAATATACTATAAATATACTATATTTGAAACTGTGAAATATTGATATTGGTAATAGCCTCAAAAATCTAGTATCAGTCAGACTATTTCAATCGATTTTTTTCGGTCTTTTTGATCTAAAACAATCTTTAGAGCTTCAGAGAAAAAACTGTACCAAGAGAATATTAATTGCATTTTTTTTTTTTTAAACATGAAGGACACACAGCTAAAAACTTCTGTTGCAGTGTTAACAGAAAAAAACCCAGCCATAACTGGAATATAATTACACCATGAAACTCCTCAGTTACGTCAAACTCAAGGTAGCGAGTGAACAGCTGTGATTGTTGGCCGATGAGGCAGACGCCGGAGGTAGTTAAACGTTCAGTTGGTGGAGCGATCCGACACCTGAACGATCATCCAGTCGGCGGCTGGAGGAACAGATGGTCATGTCACCGGCTGTCTTTGACAAGCAGAAAGAACAGGGGGAAAGAAAAGTTTACAGTGTGAGCCGGAGTTTTACAAAAAAGAAGAAGATCTAAACTGTTAAGAGTGCAGATGTTCAGTCATTAAAGATACACTGCAAAAAAAAATTGCCAAATCGTATCCCAACATCGTTTGACAACTTGGTAAACATCATTTTCAACCGTTCACCCTCACAGGTTTTTGAATTGTGGTGGAACTAGAGCTCACCAGACCAGAACTCGCCTCCCAATCCCCTGAAAAGCACCGAGCCTTGTGTTCGACTTATTCATCTGGACCATCAACGGGAGCGAGGAGGTGGTTGTGAGATCGCACATGTATTCATGTGCGCGAAAGGGTCTCATACTTTTGGACCCCACCACATCAATGCAGTATACGTGAAGGTTGCAGTGACCCATGGACGCAACAGACTTGTTTCAAGCCGGACAGTGAGAAAGCTGTTTGCCCCATTCTTTCTGGTCGGAAGTCCGTTCCTCCGCTGGACCCAGTGTTGAATAACAGAAGAAGCCATTTGCGGACCCCCTCTCCGTGAGCTCATTGACCGTGGGTATCCGATCGGCGTTGCGATCGGCCGTGCGGTTCAACCGCACAGAGCGACAAACAGGCCTCAGCAGACGGTGTGAGAGTTTTACTCCCGTCGTCAAACGCCAGGTTCACTTTCGTTTGAGGGACTTCTAACTGACCATACGGCTCGTGACGCTCTGATACGACTCACGTCGTAGCGTCTCTGGAAGCGGCACCTCGACAGCTCCACGCAGACTAGACTTTGGTCGTCACGGTTACAGTAAAAAGGAAAAGAAAAAAGTGGAACTGCTATGGTTTGGGTATGTTTAGGCACAGAACCTAGGTGGGTAAGTTCAAGAAGACATCGTGGTCATGGTTAATACCTTGGAACTGCCACGGTTCAGCGGCTCATATTCAAGTTGATCTTTGTTTGTGACTTTGTCCCTTCTGCTAACAGAAGATAGTTTCTCCATTTCCTTGTTTTCCTCAGTCGTGACTGCCGGGTAGAATAAATGCTTCTTGATCTTGTCGTCCACGAACGCAGCCTCTAATTAATTTTCTTTTGAACCCAGGGCAATCCGTGCCCTGAGAGACAACCGCAGCCTTTGCTCTTTTTTTTTTTGTTTTGGCTTTGGACGCTAATTTGATCTATTAAATCTAATTGGAAGGTAATTTCCTCTGCTGCGACAGCACATTCATGAGTGTGCACAGTGCAAAAGAGCTCACAGACGTCAGTGTCTCACGGTGGACGGATGGAGGACGGCAGGAGCATTAAGGCCTGATGTCCATACCCTTGCGTGCGGGGGAGGGAGAATTTTAAATTTCCTTGCACAGAGAAGAGGGAAAAGAACGAACATTCGTCTTACTAGAAGATCTGTACGGTGAGAAACGACAAAGTTGAGCCTCTAATTTATCAATCCGGCTCCATCTGAAGGTCCCTGCAGTCGAGAGGACACTTGCTCAATGAATCTAAAATGTAATTTTGGGACGCGGCCATTATGTCCCTCATGTCACGGATATATAATACCAACGCTTCTACAAATGCATCTCCTTTAATGGAGGGTTATTTATGGTCTTAACGCCCATTGAGCTGTTAACGCACCAGCTAATAGTTCACGACGCAGCCCTTTATTCAAGTTATCACTATGTGCTACACTTCACCAAGCTTCCTGCACAAACTATTATCCAAGGTCAGGAGGATAAAATTCACTCTTCAACTCAACACATCAACATAAACATTTAAATAAAATTAAGATAGCGCTGATGTATGGGTTATGCAAAACAAAAATGCTGAAGCTCTTATCGCAGTGGCCTTTCCTTCCGTTCGCCTCCGGCACTGGAAGTTATGCTTACGGGAGACAGAGATGGATATTCACTTTTACGGGCGTATTTGTCACGGAGCAAAGTGATCCTCCTCCTAACTTCTTCTCAGTTTTGTTCGCACTGCGGCGATGAAAGAGAATTACAAAGCGTCATCCGATGTCTTCAGACAGATTGCACTTGATGTCCTTGTTCTGGCCGGAGCGCGAATGCAGATTCTCTGCGGGTTGTTGTCGTTTGGTCCAAACCTTCTGACTTGTCGTTTGAGTCCGAACAGAAATGACAGGCGTGGAAGGTTCCTTGGACCACTGTGCGTACCGTCGGACCAAAATTGGGTCCGTTTAAGGATCGTTCGGACTTGCCGTCCAAACGCAGGAAGTCGATACAGCATTAGAGGAAGCAATAATGCGGCGTGGCCCTACATGGGGGAGGAGGAGAAGAAATATTTAGTGGAAATGTTGGCAGGAGTTTGGGCAGCATTGCTTGAAGTCTGGATGTGTGAACGGCGAGGACGTCCATTCGGCTCATTCCAACTAGTGTCAAGTACTGCGGCTGCAGTCGGTGATGCTGGTAGTGAAACTGTAATGATATTACAGCAACAAAATCAACCGGTTCATTCATTTTCTTCATTAAAATGGAAAGACTACTACCGGCCGAACTGACAAAACCCCCGTCTACAAACCAATCAATGTCAAGTACAAAGTACAGGGAGATGCAGCCCACGTAGGTGAGGTCGACAGGACGTATGAATGTCATACAAAATCCATTTATGTTTACAATGTGAAACCAAGAGGATCAAATGTAGCATAGACATGAGCCTCGATTCAGACTTTCAAGTGTGACAAAGCCCTTAAACATTTCTGCTTCTCTTTGTCTTTCTCGTTCCCGCTCCTCCTCCTTCGACCTCTCTTTGATGCAGCAAATCTCTAAACTGTACTTTTCACCATCTCTCTCTCTCCTCTTGCCTTTATCCCCCTATATTCACATTGCTCTCCCTCCAACCATGCTTTGATCCAAGACGCCTCCCTTGTTTTTCTGCTGACCGCAGCAGAAGCTTTTGTCTTGCGATTCTCCGCCCGAGCTTAGCGAACGCTCACGACGTCCCGAGGACTCCGCATCTTATCTCTCCTAATTACCCAACGCCGCCGTCTATGTCGTCGGCGCACTGGGGAGAAAGGCATAACGGGGAGACAAAAGAATGAAAAGAAAATCCTTGGAGGCTGAAACAATAGAAAGTTGTAGCCCGTGCAGTTCTGAAGGCGTCCGGTAAAGTCTGTGGAAGCAGGTAACGGTGCAGAAAGAGAGGAGGAGGATGAATCTGATGTCATTGTTAATCAGGGAGCTTCATTTGCTGACAGCTTGCAAATGTCAGCAGGGAAAAAAACATGAATTTCTATATCTGAAAGCCAAGTTAAATAAACACGCCGGCCGTGATGGATTCTTTATAGAAAGAAAGAGGTTGCTAAAGGGATGAGAAATGTTCCGCTCCTGTCGGAAAAACGGATGTTTTTTTTATTTCTCCTAATCCGTGATTCATCACTTCCTGTAAGGCAGGGAAGTGGCCGTACCCATCATCCGGATTGAGTTTGAGAGGAACCGGATGAATCCAGGGGTCCAGAAAGGAAAAAAAATGAATGAAACGCTGAGCAACTTTGTGATTTAGGCTGGTAATCCGTTTTAATTTACTTTGTTAGTGTCACTTTAATCCTTGGGGCAGTTATGGCTCTTTAGGTTTTACAGACAGTAGAGATTTTTCTTTCACAACCCCGCATCTCCCCCCCCCCCCAATTAGTTTTCGACTTCCGATCAATCAATTGCTCTGGACCCTGAAACACTGCGGTCAAAGACGGAGATGGATCAGAGCAGCACACGTGCATGTTCATCAACAAGTGCACAAACCGACCGGACAATTATTTATTTTATTCCTCTCATATTTATTGGACTGAGGCAAAGAGGCAGGGAGGGAGGACAGAGCAGATAAAATGGTCGCCAGACAAAGAGAAATGATTTCATCTTATTTGCCAGGGGAAATATAGTTTTATTTACTCTAGATGTGTTTGTGTGTATGTGTGTGTAACATTATATAAAGCATATTTCTTCATGAAATTTCATTTCAGGCAACATGATATAGACTTTATAGGTGACGCCCCTGAGACGCGGGGCCGCCTCGTTGTTTTTCTGTCATTTGTTATCATAACCTCATCGAAATGGCTAAGCGCTTATGAAATTGTCAAGAATAGTGCGTAGGATTTGGGGGGGGGGGGGGATCTCATGGCGGAATTTCATAATCATGTTTTCATTAGTGTACGATCTCCTGAAACAAATGATCCTCCTTTCCGTTACTGTTGAATGAGCCATTTGTCTCTACTTCCACGGAGTCGGCCATGTTTTTTTCGGCCATGTTTCTACAGTAGCTCAGAAGGGACAAACCAAACACCTGCTTTAGGTAGGTAGCTCCACCGTAGGTTCACCCGCATGCACAACCTCAAGTTTATAAAGGAAAAATGATGCTTTATGATCGAATGCAATTATTAAAAAACAAAACAAAACATGGATTTGGGATTTTCTGGGACAGGTGCACGGTCAGAGAATACCTGTTTTATTTACTACATTTTCTACTGCATTCTGTTGTACTAGTACTTGATCTGTGCACTGGAATCAACAAGGTGATGTTTTCTTTTTCAACCAGCGAATCTTGATCGGTCTGTTCTGTTGTTTATTCCGTCCCGGGGACTTTACATGAAGAGCCACGTTACAGTGTGCATCAGTTCGCATCAAATCTGAATTTGTTAATTGGATTTTGCATCTCATTGCATTTCCAATCAAAGCCCTCCCTCAGCCTATCATGCTCGTGTATGTTTGCTGTATTTTCCCAGAGGCTTTTTTTCCGTGTATCGTCGCTCATTAAGATGAAAATGATAGTTTCCTACAGCAAATCACACAAATTGGAAAGTTAATTCAATTAGTTAACTTATCCTCGTATGTAGATTACAGGGGGGATTTAAATCAATTCATTATTTTTTTATGATTGATATTTAGTATGTTTACCCTTCATCTGATTGTCTTGCTTCAGGGTCAGATGTACATATACATATCTATAATCAAAGTCCATGGATAAAACTCGAATTTGTCACTTTTTAAATGAGGAAATAACACGTAATAATTCTGAATTCGACTAACAACAAACCAATTTAGTCAAGCCATCGAATGGTTTGTTGATTGATTTTTTTTTTTCCAAACCTCTCTATCGGTGCTCCTCTTCATCTTGTGTGATCTTTATTTTCCGTCGTTCTGCAGAACAAAGAGGAGAAAACAATGGTCGGACGAATCAATGAAGGAAATAACTGTCGGATGCGGCCCTGAACGCAACCCAACGACCAGTATTGAACCTTTGTGCTGGGGCGTTAGAAATAAGACACACAGCGGCGCATCGTCCCTGCAGCGAGAGGAAGAGAAAATTGGACGGAACGAGATATAGATATTGAACGAAGAAGCGAAACAAGGATGGACGCAATCTTTTCTCCTGCTGGAGGATAAATGTCTCGCAGAACAGACACAAAACAAACAGTGGGCTCCCTCACCGCGTTCTCTCATGCCAAGAGATACCTCCGTATTGATCAGTGGGCCTCCGTGAGATCTGAGAGGACTGAGTCGATCGCTCGACATGCGAGACCCTTTCATGTTCTCCCCTTCTGCAGGGGCGCCACTCTCACAAATGGCCCGGAGGAAGGAAGGAGGAGAATTGGGGGCAAATAATAAAGCGAAATTTCAGCTTTTAGCGGTAAATTGAGCCTGAAAATAAAGTGTTCACAAGGAGTCAAACGTTGGATGTGTGTGTGTGTGTGTGTGTGTGTGTGTGTGTGTGTGTGTGTGTGTGTGTGTGTGTGTGTGTGTGTGTGTGTGTGTGTGTGTGTGTGTGTGTGTGTGTGTGTGTGTGTGTGTGTGTGTGTGTGTGTGTGTGTGTGTGTGTGTGTGTGTGTGCGTGTGCGTGTGTGTTGGGCCGTGTTTCAGAGAAGTCTGCTAGCTATGGCAGATGGAACATTGAAAGGAAAACCGCCACAAGGCCTAAGACACGAACGCACACGCGCGTATGTGTGGGTGTAGAAAAGAGGAGCGACAGTTATCTGGCTGCGCCGAGCGCTGCCGCTCAGCCTCGTCAACAACCCGGAGGAGATGAGCTGCGACAGAACGAGGGGCAAGGGGGTAGACAGAAGGAAACGTCTCTGACTTCACGGGGGAAACGGAAAACTTTCGAGGCCGTCAGCCGCAAACACAAACAACTGCACTGATGGAAATGACACAGACGTGTCAAGTTCAAAAAAAACCCCACAACGGTACAAGACAGGAGGGAGAATTTTAATTGAGAGACAAATCCCGATGAGAGGTGTCTGCCAGTGGCTTTTAAATGGGTGGTTCATTACGTGAAAGGTTTTTTTTTCTTCTGTAGATGTTTTCTGTTAATTTGATCAAGAAATTCAAAGCGATATCGCATCACGCCCATTCCAAGACATTTGAGGACCTCCAATATGGCTGCCAAGAAACATGTGGTCTCCTGAGAGTCCACCACAGAGCTGCAGCAGCCAATGATGTTTTCTCTTGAGTGCACCTCAGATAGCCTCGTGATTTATCAACCCAATCCATCACGTGTTCCAGCGTTATCTGTGAACTCGGGTTGCAATCCGTTCTTGCAGGGTGCGAACGTCCTTCGACAATGCCTCGTTCACTCACACTGATGGAGGAGTCGCAATGTACACAACCGCGGGTCAGTGCAGTTTGAGATCGAGATACGCTTTATTACACCTACGGGGGGATTTGTCTTGTGCATTAAAGATAAACCGCCAAGAAAAAAGGGTAACAACGACAATGCAACGCTGCGAGGGCAGCAGGTTCAATGGTCCTTTCGCAAGCAGCTGAAGGACGATAAACGATGGACTTGCTCCACTGTTCTTACATCATTTCACCATATTTAACCAAAGCATGAGATATACTGAGGTTAAAAACAAACAAGGTTTTTAAAACGACATCGGTATCAGTAAGTATACTTCAACTGCGGGAACGTAAATGTTACAAAGCATTCAGGGGAAGATGAGTTGACGCAGTTAAATTCAACCTCCCTCGTCACTCATAACCAAGAAAATGGATCATTTACACTTAAGAATCGTCCTCTCTCATGTAACATTGAACTCTCCCCCCTCACACTCCCCCCTTATACCCTCCTCTCCAAATCCTCTCCTCCTTCCCTTTACCACCAATTCGGAACAATATTGAATTTCACTGCGTTGACAATGAGTATTGAGCGAGAAGAAACAGGCATGAACCTGCCGGCGTGTTTGGCTGGGACAAATCAAAAAAGCTAAGCTCTTCAATAAGCCCAGGGTTGACAGAGGACCTCCGGTAAAACATGTCTGTTTATCTCAACGTTAGATGCTTAACAGGCAAAGACAGACTCTAAGTGTTCACACCAGGGTTAAAGCCTGGCGGTGTTTTTTTCATGGGCTGTATATTTTCTGTTTGAGCTGATATTCCTTGTCAATATTTGAACATGCTGTTCTTAAGAGGCCCTCTCTAGCACTGTACCAAAGCAGCTTATGATCACAGTCTTTTTCGAGCCCACAACCAGCAGAATGTCACAGATTTGATCAGTGGCGCTGGACAGTCATGCGGTGGTTTGGCAAAAAACTCCATATCCAGGCGACATTTATATGTTTGCAACCTACACTTCTTAAATTAGAATCGTTCAAATTGATCCAAGGCATGTCTTCGATATGATCTTGTGTAGAGAACCATACTGGTTGTTCATGTCTTCAAAGAGCAGGCCTTCAGTTCTTCAAGAGGAGAAGGCCGTAAGGATGAGGACTAACTGATGAGGTGCAGGCCACCACACCCATAGATCTCCTTCCCTGGTGTCATACCGACGACCCTTCCGCTTGGGGAAGAGGAGGACGTTGCAGGGAGCCAGGTCCGGTGAGGGCGGGGAGTGAAGATAGAGTTGGTGTGGCCACAGATCTTGCACATTTCCATCATGCTGTCATGGTGGAGCACCCAATGTCCCTCGCGCCACATTTCAGGACGTCTGTGTCAAATGTCCTTCCGCAGAACGGTGCAATACAAGACTCTTCTTGTTGGTGCGCCTCCTTGGACCTCGGAGACACGGGGCGAGTTACCGCTGGCGCCTGCTGTGAGCACACACTCGTAAGCAGTGTTGTGTTGCTGGAGTGTTGTCTTCCCCAGGTACAGCTCTGAGCTGTGAACCTCGCGCTGACGTTTGCGACTGACATTTCAGCGTCGCTTAAAAACTTTGCGGATGTCTTTGGTTTTCCTGGCAAGGCTAAGCAAAGACACCACAGTCCAAAGTCTTCAGATCATGTCTCTTCCTCTACAGCCACATGCAAACCGAACATGTGGCACATTGGGAATGGAATGAAAAGCTCGACCTGCCTGTGTCTTGTCACTATTTGGGGTTTTAGTGCCAAACAGCCATTTGACCTGATGAGCACAGGGTTTTGGTCACGATACAAATTGTGACCAAGACAAAGCAAAAAATGAAGAGTCAGATTGCATGAAAATGCAATTTTCCTTGTGGAGATAAAGAAGAAGAAGAAGAAGAAGAAGAAGAGCCTGATCCGCAACGCCCCAGTGCATCAGTCTGACTGGAAATTTGCATTTACTCACGAGTCCGTTCACACAGCTCTTCAGACGCCTCGGCGCTCGTGTGCAGAAACTCCTCTCTCCGCCTCATTTTGCAGCCGGGGACACGTGTGATTTGACTGAAGCACTTTCACACAATCGTTAAAGAGCGTGACCTAAATTAATGAGGACAACGGGCTAATACGTGGATGGTAATATTAAAGCTGTTCCTTTTCTCCTGCTGCCTCCCTCCCCCCTCTTTCCTTCCCACACTTCATTTCCACTGCACACATCCCTCCATCTCTGTCACATTCTGGCTTTCAACTTCCCCGTCTCTTTCACTCGTCCTCTCTCCCCCCCCCCCCCCCCCTCATCGCCTCGTCCCCTCTCTCCTCCCTCGCTCATCTTCGCTCGGAGCCCCGGAGCTTCCCCGCCCACTGAGAGTCGGCCTCTGAGCCTCCTGTGTGCGTCTTTCCGCGGCTTCAAGTGAAATAAGCCGAGTTTTACCGAGATGAGTGAGGAATCCTAATGGCTGCCTGCTGCCCCCCCCGATCCAACTGTTCCCCGTTAAGCCTCATCGTGTGGATACGATTCGCCCTCGGTATGAATTCACCGTTCATAATTGATGGATCTTTTTTGGAGGGGCAGAAAAGCCGCCTGGCCCTTTTTGCTTGTTTTTTTCATTGACTGTCTTCTTTTACTGGCTTTTACACAAATCCATCCCATCGTCTACCGCTTTATCCATTTAAGGGTCGCGGGGGGCTGGAGCCAGTCGCAGCTGACATTGGGCGAGAGGCGGGGTTCACCCTGGACAGGTCACCAGCCTATCACAGGGCCACATACAGAGACGGACAACCATTCACTCTCACATTCACACCTACGGTCAATTCAGAGTCTCCAATGAACCTGACCCCATTCTGCATGTGTCTGGACTGTGGGAGGAAGAAAAATCTTTGCACGAGCTTTGAAACATCTGCCATGACGAGATATTTATAGTAGAGTTTACAGTATACGGCATGTGGCGTTGTGTTTGAGGTACGTGGGCCAAAGGCAATATCTGGTGTTCATCTGTCAATAATTCATGTTCAACAACGCTGCTCGGCTCAATGAATCAATAAAAACTCACGCTGACACGGCGGGTGTTCGTTCACTTCCTGTTTGTACACCACATGCTTGCACGCCCAGATGTTCTCATGTCTCGCACCGTGAACGTCTGCACCGTCCACGGTGGACATCGCTGCGTGGAGGTGAGAAGCATTCTTGTTTTCAAACTTTGAGGCTCCGCAGGTTCTCTCTTCTTCTTCTGCCTCTTTTCTTTTTTTTTGTAAAGAAATCCAAAGTAAACCTGCAGCGGCTCACGGTTATTGTACGGATCTGTGCAGCCCCAGAATTCTTCACGTTCGCATCAGGTGGACGCGGTGACGCTGCGATGTGATTCCCGCCTCCATCTGCAACCGAGGCGACTTCAGCATCGCCTCGTAATGACTGTTAAACACCCTCATCCGATTACATTAGTCGATGAAAACATCAGATCGGAAAAAGTCATACCTCGTTTCTGCCTCGATGAAGGTCCTCTTATATCCTGCGCATGTGTGTGTGTGTGTGTGTGTGTGTGTGTGTGTGTGTGTGTGTGTGTGTGTGTGTGTGTGTGTGTGTGTGTGTGTGTGTGTGTGTGTGTGTGTGTGTGTGTGTGTGTGTGTGTGTGTGTGTGTGTGTGTGTGTGTGTGTGTGTGTGTGTGTGTGTGTGTGTGTGTGTGTGTGTCTGTCCGTCCGGAGAGTGTGTGTTTCACAGTGACGTTGTAGCCGAACGAACGAGGCCGCCTGACTGACAGTCGCTCTGCTCGTCTCTCAGAGGGAATCGAGTCGCCGTAATCCGGCCCACGCTGCCGGGAATTCACACTGCAGCTCCATGCCTGTACTCTGAATTATTTGCTGCCAAGGGGAATTTCACACTGACACACACACACACACACACACACACACACACCAGGGGTCCCACTGACGTGTGTGTGTGTGTGTTTGTGTGTGTATACTGAGAAAGCGATTAGATGATTGATGGTGATGAGGTCACGTACGCACCCCCCCTCCCCCTTTTCTCTCCGCACCGCCCAGAGTGGTCGCCATCAATCGGCTAATTGCTTCACACTCGATCTCGCCGAGTTCCAGGACTGAATCACTATTCAATTAGGAAATAGAGCTGTTCTCCGTTGTCCCGTGAGTCTGAAGTCTCTCTCTCTCTCACACACACACACACACACACACACACACACACACACACACACACACACACACACACACACACACACACACACACACTTCTTCTGTCTTCAGTCTGTCTCTGTCTGGTAGCTATGGCGATGCTGAGTCAAAGGTGTTGGGGCTCCGGTCCTCGTGATGAGGAGTGTGATCGATGAGAGATTATCCCCACTCTTTGAGATGAGGAGGTGCGTGGTGCGCGGGGGGGGGGGGGAGGGGAGGGGGGGGGGCTAATTCAGGGGGAAGAGCAAATTCAGTTTGAGAGAAAGGAAAAATGCCAAACGTACTTGCTCTGTTGCGTCTATACGAGGTATTATCTGCGTCTGCTTCCCCTACGGTACATCATAGTCAATAGAATATATAATCGGCAGATTAATCGATAATCTGATGGACGACAACATCGCACTTCAACACAGAGAAGCTCCACACAATCGTGTCTTTCTGAAAACATCACCAAAAAAGAACTGTGCTATGGAGGACGTGACGAGGATTCCTCGATATATTTGGATCCATGTATCACCCAGCAGGAAACTGAGTGACACACACACACACACACACACACACACACACACACACACACACACACACACACACACACACACACACACACACACACACACACACACACACACCGGCACGGTGACTGACAGGTGTGGGTCTCCGTGTCCTTTCATGATAAGGTCTCCGTTGTGGAGCCAATTTTTCTTGGAGACTGAAAAGTCTGCAGAGTGAATCGCCTCAAAAAGTTAAGGGCACGGCATGACTGTCAATCAAACCTCTCTCTCTCTCTCTCTCTCTCTCTTCCCATGATGCAATAGGAAAGTTCATCACACACAACACATTGACTTGGTAGTGAGATTAAAGAGTCTTAAGCGTTACGTCACCGTCATATCGAAAAGACGCAGGTGAGCTGACAGGACACGAACGATCGATTTCTGTTGTCGTTATATTGAAGATATGTATATATATATATATATCAAAAATGAAGAAAGACAAATGTAAACGGACGACGCAAACTCCGTCCTGCTCGTTGGCATCAGGTCGGTAAGGTCATTGGTTTTTTGTTCCCTGGTGGATCACGAATGTCTGTAGTTCACGATACAAATCATCCGACGGTTCGTTTGTGACCATATTCTGGCCCAAAAAATCAGAAGCAGAATCATTATTCATCTCTGACTTCCATCCCAGTTTCGTCCCCGGAGGCCGAGAAAGGCCCGAGCTCCTGTCTCCCTGACGCCGTACGACCAGGACCAGGAGCTGCGGCCGGGAGTCGGGGTACGGATCGCGTCGCTCAGCGCTTACAGTCCGGAAAGGAGGTCTCGTGAACAAGCGGTCCGCCTGCTGCGGTCAGCGTTCTCCGATCGAACCCACGCCGCTAATTAACTTAGAGATGTTGCAGACTCGCACTATGTTTTTGTCAAGATGCTCTCAACGCGCACGCACACACACACGCACACACACACGCACACACACACACACACACACACACACACACACACACACTGGGAGTGTATAGGTCCATGTTGGCTGCGATTAATCAGCGGCGTGGGGCCGGAGCAGGCAGAACGTGAAACGCGGGATGTAAATGGAGAGAGAGAGAGAGAGAGAGGGGGAGAGAGAGAGGGGGAGAGAGAGAGGGGGAGAGAGAGGGAGAGGGGGAGAGAGAGAGAACATGTTGGACCCGACGAGCGTCCCTCGGCTCCTTCCCCCTCCATCACCTCGTACTATTGTCAATCGTCGTGTCCCGGGAGCCGTCGGTCTTGGCAGCGTGTCAAAGGTCAACTGACACTCGGGCGTTTGTGTCTTTTGGGGGCCTTAAAAAAAAGAGCGTTTCTTGCCCGAAGGTACATTTCGTTTCTCGCGTGTTATTCGTTGGCGTGGATCTGTTCATTGGACCAGTATGGAAACAGAGTTCAACTGTGTGTGTGTGAACCAGTGAGACAGAAACGATGAAATGACGTTTGAAATAATAAAACCCCGGCTCAAGAGAGAGGGAGAGAAAGAAATCTCTCTTCTTGGGAAATTCTCTCCCCGGTAACAAGCCCCCCCCCCCCCGTGTGTTCCCTACATGCTGTGAGTTCAATGGTAGATAATCATTTTCTATAACTCTGCCTTTTACTACCACTGACACCCGCCGCTGGACATGCACAGGGGTTGTGTGTGTGTGTGTGTGTGTGTGTGTGTGTGTGTGTTTGTGTGTGTGTGTGTGTGTGTGTGTGTGTGAACTGTTGTACTTCCCAGTGTAAGCTCATCCAGCTTGTTGCAGATTCTCTCTCGGCGAACAGTAAAAACAGTCGATTTATTTCTCTCCCTGCCGGCGTGGTTAGTTTGTCTCCGTCTGTGTGTGTTTATCTGTGTGTGTGTGAGTGTGTGTGTGTGTGTGTGTTTATATCTGTGTGTGTGTGTGTGTGTGTGTGTGTGTGTGTGTGTGTTTATCTGTGTGTGTGTGTGTGTGTGTGTGTGTGTGTGCGGGCACTGCAGAAGTAAATCAACAGGCCCTGCAGCCTTCATGTCCTATAAAGCCCCCCCCACCTCCCCCACCTCCCCCGTGTGCCGTTCACAGTCCGGCTCTTTTTCTCTTTTTTCTCTCTTCTTCTCTCTTTTGCTCGAGTTCCAATATTCCGCCTCGAGTGACGCGTTCCCGCGTAATTCGCGTCTTTGAATTTGACTTTGTTTGAAATCTCACCGTCCAAAACAAAAAACCGAGAAGCTGCTTTTACATTTTGCGCGAACGCAGAAATAGTCTCACATCTGTCTCGCAGGAAGGTCTGATTCTGTTGCCACGGTTGCCATTGGGCCCAAAAAAATTATAATGACTTTGACGCAAATATCTAAATTAGTTTCCTTCTGTTGGGAAGTTATCCCAGTGAGATACAAACTACTACCCATCCTGTATGCGACATAATTCTCTACATGTAGTTTTTTAATTGAGTTATGTTTTTAGATAAACTTACGTCATCCAATGACATTTTCTAACTTTCAGGGGGAAAAAAACACTCAATTATTTGTCTTTATTTTCTTTTGACCCGAACATTTGCATTTCAGTTGTGATTTTGACATTTCACGAAGTTAACTTCGTCCTCTGACAGTTTGAATTATGGCGCGAATGTCCTGAGTTGTTATTGCAATTTTGCCTTTTTTTACATTCTTTATTTTCCATTAGAATTTTAATTTCCAGGTTCAATTATTGTCCACATGTTTGTACTCTCAAACACACACACACTTCCTCTTCCTCTCTCATCCGTCCTCTGACACTTCCTCTTCTTCTGATCTTTGTCCCTCTCCTCCTCCTCCTCCTCCTCCTCCTCCTCTTCCTCCCTCGTGTTGATTAATTCCAGCGGGCCGCCGCCTGATGCTCTTCACGCCCTCGTCCGCCTCCCACCGTAGCCCGGGGCGAGGCGGGCGGGCGGCCGGGCGGCCGCGGGGACTCGGTGGATCAGAAAGTTTCGGGGGGGGGGGGGGAAGGAAGAGAACTTTGTTCACTGAGAGATCAAGACGCTTCTTCCACGTCCCAGAGTTATTGATAGAGCGAGAGAGAGAGTGGAACAAGGCGCCCGGGGGGCCCTTCGGTCTTCAGAGGAGGAAGGGGGTTATTCGACCCGCCTGGCGGGGACACGGAGGGGGACGCGTTGTTCTGGATGAGACGGAGCGTCACAGTGGTTCAGACTAAACAAAGACAGGCCAGGGACCAATGTCGGATTCGAGATAAGTTTTACACTTGAGAGTTAACTTGCAAATCTGTTTCCAACCCATTTTAGAATCAGAACCGCTCGTCAGTTTTGCACAATTGTTCCGCCGTCTTCCTCTCGCAAAAAAAGAAAAAGAAAAAAGGAAGCTCGCGACCTCACGACCTGATCGAAGTAGGAACCTACAAGTCACATCGACCTCCACATTATATCCGTGGGAGAGGGACATTCAAATTTTCGTCAAATCTCACGTAACAACGATAATTCACAAGATGCATGAAGCAGAGGAAATGATCTTACAGCGACCCGGGGCCTTGTCGACGAGGCCGACGGCAGAAGGGACGGAACCGCCTTTGTGACGGGAAGGTGGAGGACGTGTTCCCCGGGAAGATGCTTTGACTGTCGGACATGGAGGGAAAAGAGGCACACACGGTGTTTCTGGGCGATCACATTACAGAATCTTACATCAGCGCCGGTGACATTTCCACATCGGCGTCCTCCGTAATGTCGCAGGACGCTCGCAGTTTATCAGCCCCTTCATTTCCATTTGGCATTTTCACACTTTTTTTGAATTCGCAGCTGGAGTCGGGGATTGTTTCTCAAAAAAGAGCGACTTCACAGACAAGACACACGAATCGGGACTCGGGGTGCGGTTCAATATGTGACAGGTTAAAGCTGCGGGGTGTAATATTCAGAAGCACTTATTCACAGAAATTGAACATGTTGTCCATAACTATGTGTCCATGCGTGTATGATCGCGACGTTTTTTCGTCAACCGCGAACGAGTTCAACACCGTTCCAGGAGGTGGACCCGGCCCCCGCCTGAGTCGCCATGTTTGCCGCGTCGCGTTGAATGCGGTCGTTGCACCGAAGCGGTTCCAGAATGCGCCGCGTGGAATTTCCAGACGCTGCCCGGGAACCGGGAAATGGAATCGGAGCCGCGCCGCCATAAAGTGTCCCCGGTCGGTCGCTCAGCTGGTTGCAATTTGCAACTTCACCACCAGATGCCGCCAGAACAAGCTAAAACAAAAAAAACCCCGACACGCTGGGGCTTTAAAGCTTCTGTCGGCCCAAATCTGAATCTGAGGCTCGAGTTCAAACGTTTCAACTGGAGCGAACATCGCGAGTCATTTGTGAGTGGCCAATTTGAGAGACACCAAATTCCGCGTCCGCTCGCAAAATTGCCGCCGCGGTTGCCTGTGAGCGCACCACTGGAGGTCGGAGATGAGCCTTTCAGAAAAACGAAACATGGTGTTGTCAATGCGGTGCTTCTGCTAAATAATGAGCAGACTCCGGCGACATCACTCAACGAAGCTCCTCGTTCGTCCTGTGAGGATCAGGCGTGTCCGCGGGACGGCGCCTGTCGGGTTGACGTGCGCTCGTCCCCGCTAGTCAAGTTTTCCGGCGTAGCTTCGTCCTTCCTGTCGTCTTGCTTGTGACACACTGTCATGTCGCCAGCGTTGCGGAAGAAAAACGAACAACTAAACAAACGAGGGCGTCATCACACACACACACACACACACACACACATCTGTGCGTCGTCGTACGAACACACAAGCGGCGGCGGCGGCGGCGGCGGCGATGCTCTGGCTGTTGCTGCCGGCTGGCGACGCTTGACGTGCGTTTTAGCGATGCGCTCTGGGCTGTCAGGACTTTGATGGTTTTCGGTGAGCGGGGGAGAAAACACACACACACACATACACACATACACACACACACACATCCTGGAATATCGCTCATCCTTATTCAATCTTGTTCAATCTTTCAGAATACATTTAAAACCATCCTCTAGCATCCAGAGAGCATCTCTTCAACCATTGTGTGTGTGTGTGTGTGTGTGGGTGTGTGTGTGTGTGTGTGTGTGTGTTGTGTGTGTGTGTGTGTGTGTGTGTGTGTGTGTGTGTGTGTGTGGTCATCTGGGGGGTTGGCGCCCTGTGCTTTTATGTTTATTTTTTATTGCTGCATTACTGTCACTTAGATGAACGCCTGCAGATTATCATCAAAATTGATCTGAACATAAGTGACCTTCCTTAATTTGCTAATGTCAGATACAGTTCTTGTACCTTTTGAATAATCTACTAGGAACACGTACAGTTATTCCTAGTAGATGGAGTACGATCGCTTTAATATTTCATGTATCACAAGCTGTAACCACGTGACGATTCCATCAAGATTGGTGAGTTTGATGAAAACCTTCAACGTCCTCATGTTAATATTTGTTTATCTCTTTGCTCATGATCTCTGCATATTTCTGCTCCAACCGTGTTATTGAACAAAGGCCAAGTCCGTCTCCTTCCAGCCTTCATCCGCTCATCGTCCACGTCCCCTCACCATCCGCTCTGAGCTACGTATCCACGATCGGGTCATTCCTGCGTGTGTGTTCCCCGCAGGCTCCTCGGGCCTGAAACTGATCCAAAATGTCACATAACTCCAGTTTTATTGACTCTATCTCTGTCTCCAGTATATCATGGAGCGTTCGTCCCAGATATCAGTCTTGGTTCAGCTGGCCAACGTGTCTGCTATTGCAACATGAGCAGATATATTTGCAAAATGTCCTCCTCCATCTGTGGCGGGAAAAAACGAGAACCGGGGAACTGAGTCTTCTTTCTTTCCGGAGTGTGAGTTTGTGTGTGTGTGTGTGTGAGTTTGTGTGTGTGTGTGTGTGTGTGAGAGTGTGTGTGTGTGTGTGTGAGTGTGTGTGTGTGTGAATTTGTGTGTGTGAGTGTGTGTGTGTGAGTGTGTGTGTGTGTGTGAGCAGTCCTAGACTTGCTGAGGGATTCATCTGCGACCTGTCTCCCCTCTTTTAACAGAGCGGTTTGAGGGGAGAAGAAGAAGAAGAAGAAGAAGACGAAGAAGAAGAAGAAGAAGAAGACGACAACGCGGTCGACTGGATGTGGGTGGAGGAGTAAACCCTCCTGAAAGCCCGACTTCAATTACACCCGGAGACGCGGGAGTCAGCGGATGAGAGGATGGGAAGACGAGAAGAAGAAGAAGAAGAAGAAGAAGAAGGGGGGGGGGGTTGGAAAACATATTTAGACGCTGCGGTTCTCAGATGCTCTCCAACTCCGGGAGAGAACCGACCGTCAGTTCTTCAGAAGATGCGAGAAGCCTACGCGACGGTTATTTGTGTTCATCCTCTAATCTTGAGTGGTTTTTTTCTGCTCGGCGCTTTTCCTGGGAAACATTTGTCTATTATTATTTATCACACGCCGAAAATATCCACGTTTTCTCACCGTTCCGTCGCGTCAAGACTTTGAATTTTTAGATATGTTTTTGTTCGACGTATCATTCTGGATGATTGACAGAGAGACAGGGAGGACGGGGTAGAGCGAAGGCTCTGGTGTCTTCACGTCTACTTGATGATCCGCCTCACGCTTCCTCTCCGCTCCGGGACCCATATCATTAATTAAAGCGAACTAATCTATATCTCGTATTAAACTTTCAGCCTAAGAAGCAGCTGCGCTCTCTCTCTACACACACACACACACACACACACACACACACACACACACAAACACACTTGTTCTCTCTCTTTGTTTCTCATTAATGCTGCCAAATTGCTGGTCGTACATATCTCCTAGAACAAAACGAGGGCGTTGTCCAGTTCGGAGCTGCTGCTGAATATTCAAGTGTTGGAATTTACTGAGCAGAGAACGCCGCAGAAAAACTGCACATGCAAAAGAAACTCATGCGGACATGCGTCAGACTCGAAAAATAAAAAATATAGAACACAAGGAATATATTTAAAGCTACAGTGTGTAATATTCAGAAGAACTAATGAACACAAATTGAATATATATACCCCACGCTTCCCACGGGGGTTACAGCTCAACCCTGCCCTCCTCGAAGTTGGATTTAATATCAATACGTTTTGTATAAAACATAACAGCGACAGGATATCTATTATTTATGAAACAGGCCTATATCCTGACCTCACTCCGTCCGTATCGCGCTTCAGAAGAAGTTGAACATTGTCCGTTGAACGTGTGTCTTCAGACCTGAATCTCTGTTCTGCTCAGGCCTTTGTTGAACTCAAAGGAACCCTGGAGTGGATAGTCGTCCATCTTCTGTCAACGTGGAAACTCATCATCGCAGCATGAATATAAAAGTGAGCCTGAGGGGATTTGATGCTTTCATTTGGGCTTTTTTTGGGGGGGGGGGGGGCAGCCCAGCCCAGCCCAGCCCAGCCCAGCCCAGCCCAGCCCCCATCCATCATCGTCTCACCCCTCCATCATCTGACCAATCTCCATGGAAGACCTGCATCAGTGGCCACTCTTTCAGTGTGTGTGTGTGTGTGTGTGTGTGTGTGTGTGTGTGTGTGTGTGTGTGTGTGTGTGTGTGTGTGTGTGTGTGTGTGTGTGTGTGTGTGTGAGTGTGTGTGTGAGTGAGTGAGTGAGTGAGTGAGTGAGTGAGTGAGTGAGTGAGTGAGTGAGTGAGTGAGTGAGTGAGTGAGTGAGTGTGTGTGTGTGTGTGTGTGTGTGTGTGTGTGTGTGTGTGTGTGTGTGTGTGTGTGTGTGTGTGTGTGTGTGAGTGAGTGAGTGAGTGAGTGAGTGAGTGAGTGAGTGAGTGAGTGAGTGAGTGAGTGAGTGAGTGAGTGAGTGAGTGAGTGAGTGAGTGAGTGTGTGTGTGTGTGTGTGTGTGTCACGACGTGCTTCTGCAGAAGCGATGTTTGTACCCGTGGTGGTGTTTGCACTGTTTCATTGATTAACACATGGATCTTAAAAACAGTGAACCAACGTTCACAGCTCAGTTAATGGTATCATCAGTCTTCAGCTCGCCTCGTCGGTGAGTGTGTGTTGATGTGCGACCAGTGAAGATCTGCCCTCTTGGTTTTGCCCTTTTGAATATATCTTCCAACCGGCGACACACACACTCCAGTTTATCTTTCACAGCATCTTGTTCTGCACTCGGCACCAGGCCCCGCAGCCCGGAGGTACGAGTGTGAGTGTGTGTGTGTGTGTGTGTGTGTGAGTGTGTGTGAGCAACAACGGACAGTATTTATATTTAATTTGGCTCGGAGCTGTAGATAAGTCATAAGTCACTGTGCCTTCGCTTCCATGAATGATTCAGTCGGCTGACAAACTTTATAGACTTCCGCCGTCGACGTCACGAGTCTCCACCCGGGAACCTCTTCCGTCCTCAATGTTCCCTTCGTTCTGTTCCGTGCAAAAGAAAACACCGGAGGAGAGATCGACGGGAGGATGCACACGATACTGCTGTGACTCCACGTCACGGGGAGAGAGGCGACAAACAAACATATATTGAACATCAATCAACATGACGACCTACAAGAAGTCCATCGTGAGCTAAATGCCCGGGCCCTTTGTCATCGGCTCCCAAGTACGTAGTATGAAAAAAAACCTTGGGACATTTTCTGGAGTTTGTCTTTCACCTACGACAGGAGGTTGTTCCAGTTCACACCAACCGGGACATTTCCTGAACGTTCCCTGGCGTCCGGGCTTGAGCAGCGGGAGGCAGGGACGTGAGGACAATTCGCTGGAAATTTCCACTTGGGGGCGCCGACGGGAAAAGCTCTGTAAATGTGCGAACGCTTACGGTTCTCACACGCGGCCCGTCCGGAGAGAATCCGGAAAATGGGCAGACTTCGTTGCATATCTGAAAGCAGCTTAAGAGGATTCTCACACACACACACACACACACACACACACACACACACACACACACACACACACACACACACACACACACACACACACACACACACACACACACACACACACACACACACACACACACACACACACACACACACACACACACACACACACACACACACACACACACACACACACACACGGTTGGGGGGAGTTTTTAGCGTTTGATAATCGATAGGTGACATTCAGATATGACCTTATAAAGGCCTGCGAGATGTCTCAGTGTGGGCCGTTCTCTCTTGACATGGCCGCTGCCGAAGGGCAACGCAGAGCCCTCTCGCCTCTTTGCACTCTGCTCAAGGTGTGTGTGTGTGTGTGTGTGTGTGTTTGTGTGTGAGAGAGACGCTCTGGTCTCCAGGGTGGTGACATTCGGAAGCGAGCCAGCCGTGCCGTGCCAACCGAACACCTTCATATTGTGCTGACATTTCCCTCCTGCTGGCTCCAGCTCGCCGGCCTGTTTGGTCTGTGTGTGTGTGTGTGTGTGTGTGTGTTTGTGTTTGTTTGTTTGTTTGTGTGTGTGTGTGTGTGTATAATGTTTTTTCCCCCCATTATGAATTGTTTTCATTCAATTGCCTTTGATATACTGTCTTCAGATTGACGCGTATGAACTCCAGTGTCCGGCAAATTGGGGTCGGGTCCTTTTCCGGAGTTTGAGTCCGAGGCGTTTGCATCAGCGGGAACATTTCCGCTGCGAGTCTTCAAGGTTTTGACGTCTGTGCCCTCACAGAAAAAAGTTTCAGAACCTTTACCTTTAAAAGTTGTGTGCTGTGGGGGATCGACTTCAGGCCCCGACGAGTGTGAGATACGCTCCGTCCACCGACCGGGCGGCTCCGGCGGTCCGTGGGCCGCCGCGCCCCGCGGAGGCTCTGAGCCGTCGGGAGATGATGTGCTGGATGGAAAGGAAGGAAGGAAGGAGCCTGGACGCACTGAGCTGGCAGGTCCAAAGTCCTGCTAAGCACCGGACGCGTCACTGTCACTGCGGGCTTTTCCAGGCGCATCGGGAAGAGATTGGGGGTTTGAGTCCACGGACCAGATCGGCCCGTGGCTCTGACCGGACACTGGCAGAACAGAGAGGGGAGCCGAATGTTCAACACTGTGCATGAAGAGCAACGACAACATCGGCAGCAATAGTTCTGAGCTGAGAGTATGGAGACGGAGAGACGAGGGCAATAATTGGAGCCTTTCCCTTTTCAATCGGACTATTTTTCGACTCCTTTTACCAGGACGTAGAAAAACTTGTGATAAAGGATGAAGGACGTCGGGGAGGAAATGAAACGATCTGTTGTCGATTAACAGAGTCCAGACGTCTTTAGAGGCAACGTTAGAAAACTGAGGGGTTTTGTATTTATTTAATATGTATTTAACTACAGCGGTTGGCAAGCCGGCGAAGAAGAGGGAGAAGGAGAGTGATCGAAAAAGAGTTTTCTTTTTTCACCAGGTTAACGCCCGGAGCCAGAAAAAACTAAAGCAGGAGCTCCGCTGCTCCGTTACTACTGCGGCGTCTTTTGCGGCAAACAACCGGAACGGCGATACCGCCGGGCACCACTAGGGGGCGCGAACGTTGTCCGACGCCGGACAATTGCCCTTTACGTCGCCAGTCACTTTCCTCCGCCAGTCCTCGGAGAAAGGGTCGGGGCTGGGTGCATAGTGAAACAGACGAAGTCTTCTTCTCCCAGACGGGCGACGGTCGGCCTTGCTCACATTGTGCCTCTCTCTCTCCCGCCACAAGAACAAAATGAGTCTCCTTGGGCCGGAAGCCGCCGGGGCTGAATTATTCACACCGCTCCGCGGGTGTAAATTATGCATAGGGGCATTTATGGGGTAACGGCGGGGGCAAGTCCAAGAGACTCACTACTTTCACGCCGGCACCGAGGGGGAAGTCGCGTTGAACTCGCGCCGCGCACAGTCGGCGCCGAGCGTCCGGAAGGTGTCAGGGGGCCCTCCGGGTATTCTGACGTGACGAGATCATCTCGGACACGAACGCATTACTGACGGATGACTGGCGGACTTCCTTCTCAAGTTTCCTCCCCCGAGCCTCCGAGGCCATAAAAAGTTGCTCTGTTGATTTACGACGCTGATTAAGGTGGAAATCCGTCGGTGCAGGGATTCGGTTGCGCAGCTGAATATCCAGGGCCACATTAACACGTGGATGCCACAATGTAAAAGCGAGATGAATCTGGACGAGCGTTTAAAGGTGGACGGCGTTCCCCTTAATCTGCATTTAATTACTGCCATTTTAGAAAAAATATACATAATTAGATTGGTACTATATGTCATTATCTTTCTTGGCAGCAGCCCTGTATGTGAAGAAGTCCACAGCTAGGGGTTTTACTATTTTAATATAGTTTATTCTGTGCATGACTTTGGTGCATTCATCTCTAAATCCACGTCTTTCATTAATTTCTTTACATCCTGTATAGTAAATATAGTATAAGTAAAGTAGTATAAAGTAATAAATGCTTTGTCAGGCCAGTAAAAACAGAAGCGGCTTCTAAATAATTTCCTAAAACTCTGTTTTATCAGATCCCTCCAGTTTCTTCTTCTTATTCTTACCCTTTAAAAAAGTGTGTCACTTTTTTGAGAATAACTGAAGATATATATTTGCACAACCTCCTACAAAATTAAAGTCATGTACCATATATGTATATAGCCTTTTTCAATTTCATTCGCTAAATTGTTTTTATTTTGTTGTATTCATTATTGAAATAGCTCTTTATCCCTCTCCCTCCTCGTCAGACTGTTTCTTGTGCCGTATCAAATAAAAGTCGTATTTCCCAATGTCATGAAATTGTTTACGGAAGAATATACTCCGTCACACCCCTCTATAAAATATTTTGTATCCATGCTTGTCTTTTTTGGCGCGTTGTGTTCCAGTATGGCTCATCATAACGGATTGGCTAAAAGCGATGACATGAAGGTCACGACTGCACCGGGGATGCAGTGGGTGATGTCTGTATTTATAACTGGGCCTAAATAACCGTTAATCAATACGGACGGAGGAGACTTGTAACCCGTTAGGGCCCGAGTCAATGAAGAGGCTGAGATAGAGGAAAAAGCTCTGACGTCGCACCTCGCTCATTATATCCTCATCTTCCTCCGTCCATCACTTTGCCACCGTCATCATCCCCGAGTTCATTCGCGCTTGTAGTGAAGTCAGTGCCCGGCTAATGATGCTTCTTCTTCTCGCTGACCTTCGTCGCGGCAGAACGAAGGACAGTGCCTGTTAAGTCTCTCACTAACTAACACACACACACACACACACACACACACACACACACACACACACACACACACACACACACACACACACACACACACACACACACACACACACACACACACACACACACACACACACACACACACACACACGCTTCACTGAGGCTGTCGACCAGAGGTCAGAGGTCATCGGTTGAATCATATCTGCCGATATGGAACGCACAATGATCCTGGCCGACTCGTGTGTGATCGATAGAGCGCCGGACGAAGTCCTTTGTGAGGATGGAGGTTGGACAAGAGGGCAGGTAACACGACAAAGCCACGACATAAAGGCTTCTCAAAAGACGAAAAGGCACGGTGGTGACCTTTTTGACCGTAGCCCACCCTCGACAACGAGGCACTCATTGCTGCAATTTGCAATATTTAATTGTCCTTGTTGATTTGTCTAGAGGTCACACATTTCACATCATGAGTGACGATTGCCAGGGATTTCTTTTTTTGGAAAATATTGCAGTGTACCTTCGACTCATTGATTGATAACCAATTTTCCCGCCGATTAACCTTTGTTTATCAACACGTTGATCAACGAGTCGTTTCAACTTTACTCTGAGACATTACTTTTAGTTTTTTTTTAATCAAAAACAGAAAAATTCTGATCAATTTATAGATTTAATTTACCATAAAACATGTAGAGAAAATCGGATCTAAAAAATGAACAATGCATAAATTCAAGGACAACACAAACCTTCACCTCAGGTGCACCAGACCCGACCGGGCTCACTACTGCCACCTGGGGGCCGGAGGGGGTAAAACACCCACTACAACGGTGGTCGGCGAGCACCGCGGCCGTTGTGGCAGATGCTCGTTTTTTTCTGACACAAAAGTGAGATATACAGCGCTTGTGCTTGCCCAACTTCAAACCACAGAAAGGAATGAAAACCTCTTACGGACTTGATTTATCATCGGTCTATCAGCACCATGTGACTTGAGCGCAACGGAAGTAGTAAGAACGCGCCACATCGCCGACATGCCTTCGGCCTCATTGCAAAAAGGGATCTCATTGTAATGCATGGAGTAGCCTCGGATAGGTTTAATTAATGGAGCTGTAGTCAAACAGTAATTGCATTTGGAACCCGCTTTAGCATTTTGCTCCGTCTCTCCGAAAACATCAACAGACGTTCGGCTGTAAACAGTTGTCGCACTCTATTAACAAAATGGCTTTTCTGGCTCGGACCAGCAGAGAGAGGAAAGTGTGGAGGGAATCGCAAAACTTGATCTGTGTTCCGTCCAACACTGTGTCTCTTTGTCTTTGAAATATATATATATATATATATATATATATTTAATTATTTCTTAGCACAAGCGATCAATCGAATCCCTCCCCCGTTTACTTTTTTTCTTCATATTGTAGAATTTTTTAAAATCCCCAGATTTTGCACCTCGGTCAGTGAGTGTGTGCGCAGCCTCTGCTCCGTGTGTCATCGTACCTCTCCACCTTTTCATTTCCCTCCTCCAGTGGGTCGAGACATGGAGGCTGGGAGGGCGGGGGGGGGGGGGGGGGGGGGGGGGGGGGGGGGGGGGGGGGGTCGCAACCTTGTCCCCCAGACACGACACCGAACACTGCTGCAGCTGGAAAACGGATTCCACCGCGAGATGTTTTGCAGCTTTTCTTTCTTGTCTGACAACAGTTCACATGGGCTGCACGGTGGCGTAGTGGTTAGCACTTTCGCCTCACAGCAAGGGTTCGAGTCCCGGTTCAAACCAACCAGGGCCTTTTCTGTGTGGAGTTTGCATGTTCTCCCCGTGTGTGCGTGGGTTCTCTCCAGGTTCTCCAGCTTCCTCCCACAGTCCAGAGACATGCAGAATGGGGTCAGGTTCATTGGAGACTCTGAATTGACCGTAGGTGTGAATGTGAGAGTGAATGGTTGTTTGTCTCTGTATGTGGCCCTGTGATAGGCTGGAGACCTGTCCAGGGTGAACCCCGCCTCTCGCTCAATGTCAGCTGGGATTGGCTCCAACAATTGAAATAAAAAGTCAAATGAAAAGAGCCCATAGTTTTCGTCAAAATGAAATGCCACTATGTGTAAAAGTGCGAGCAAGATGTTAACATTATATCTTTTGTGTGTTTACATCGCTGATCATTTATTATATATCAAAACAAAGATCATAAAAATCCATTTTTAAAAGGTTTCTAATGTGTCCGCCAGTATACGATTTACTCATAATGTGTAAGTAAATCTCTTTAAGACAGTACTCACTCAGTCGGTGAAAACTCTGAGCTCGGCTGAGCTCCCTGCCTAAATGTCTCTGGTCGTCGTCGGTCCTCTAATTGGCAGCTTAGCAGTAAAGAGGATTAAGTGAGATTAGTTATAATACCTGTGACAGCAGGTTGATAGGCCAATAAAAGATGACGATACAGCAGAGCTGCCATGTGTATCTTTGTTGTACTGAAATTTAAAAAGCTCCCAGTGAAAGGATGTCAAGATTTGAACGTTGGAGTGGAGCGATTTTAAGTTGGTTGCCTGTGCATGATCATGATTGTGTTATTTGAATCCCATAGACAAGTCAACAATTGAGCAAACATAGCCTGAAATCGCTGTTTGACATAACTTCAGACTACAGCAAATACATAACAAAGGTCTGTCTGACTTAGAGAAAGGGGGGGAAATCTTCCCAAAAACTACAGTAACTCACATTCAGGTTGTTCTGCATGATCTCCTTTTGATTAATGAATAATTTCTGTCAAATGTGTGTTATTTTCATCTTGCAAAAACAATAAACAGATCAGACAGTCGATGTGTTTAAGAGAGAGTGAGAGAGAAAGCGAGTGAGCAACAGCAGGGCAAAGAGCACTGAACACAGCTAAAGAAGCAATGGCGCAAAAAAAGACCTTTTATGTTGTGTTAAAAAAGTTCCTATTATGAAACTGTGGTGGGGCAAATATAGCATATATATAGTTGCCTATATACAATAAGCTCAGGGTATGTATTACCCAACCGATGCTTTTCATTTTCCGTTTTTCTCTCTCTTCCCATTTCTCCTCTTATTATTCCGTGTCTTCATCAAGCAAAGACAACAGAGCACCTGCATTTTCCTACATTAAAATATGATTTAATTAATCCCACGACGGGTAAACTTGTTTACAGCATCAGCAAGAGTCAAAGGCATCGGGGAAGTGGTAGATAACAAAATAAAACTATAAAAAAAGCTTCATACATTTTGTACAATAAGTGCAAGTACTGCCTTGGGAAAGAGGGCTTAATGTGCAGTGGTGTGGATTGAAATAAAAGCATGGCTAATAAGTAGTAAATGCAGAAAATAATAAGCAATAAATGTATATATATATATATATATATACAGAGGATGATAATAAATAATGAATAATTGCCTGTGGCTTCAACATTAAATCCCCCTAATTGTTGAAATAGTGTCTACTTGTGCTAATACTATTCATGGATTTTGCACCCATTCACGTCTTTCCATTGCCCCTTTGTCTAAAGTTCTCTTTCCTGTCTGAACACACACGAAGAAGATCTCAAAACAAATCTTTGGAAGCTTCCGGCGCTGTTGCCGACCAAATCCAGTCAAGTTTGGTTTGGCGTGCACCTCCAGGATTTCTGTTGACCGCGTCAAACGGGCAGATCTGGTCTCGGCTGTCGTTTGTCTCACCAGTGTTTGTTGACGCGTCTCCACATCAGTGGGGGAAAAAAAGACTCTTGTGTTTGATCTTTGTATCTCCGTTCTTTGTCGGAACGTTCCAGTGAGATATTTGTTTATGATTTGGTCCAAAATCAGTTCTGTGACCTCAAACATTTCCATGAGCTGCTCCGACACTCGGCAGACTGAGAGGAGCAGCAGTGAGATAGATAATTTGGTATTTTCGTTCGAAAACAAAATGTTTATCAAACCATGAGATTCAAAAATGATTGCCAATACCCTCGTGTACAATGTGGGCAGATAAAAAGAATCACAAAAATCAAGCCCAAGCAGCCTCCACTTTTTTCCCCCTTTCCAACAAAGTGTTTGAAAACACAACAATGACATGGTCGCTGCAATGAAACAATCTCGTCTGAGGAAAAAAATCCGCTCGTCAGACCACACTTTTTCTGCAAAAGCAAACATTCAATGAGCCAAATAGATGTTAGTGAATGCCGGCCAGCAAGTATGAACGGGATTGGACGAGAAAGGCGACAACGCATAGCGTTAGTAGCGCCCAGTGGCGGTTCCATTTCATCCATTACCATCAGAAGGAAAAACCTGCAGTCGCAGAGAATATTCCAGTTCAGACGCTTCTACTCTTTGTAAAATGCTTTGAATTTTTCATCTTAGGGGCACATGTGCTCCTAAGAAGTGTCACGCCAGGGGTATTGGCCCTGGTTGTGCTAAAGTTAAGGATGAACACTAAATTAATGCCATACTGGTATGAATTTAAAACGCTCTGCTCTACTCATTATGACTTCGGCAGAGTCAATTTTTTTTAAGGCCAATTTTCTTGGCAATGCAGCGACTTGACTTACCCGAGACGGAGTCGTGGTCTACAATGAGCCGCCGCCTCGCTTGTTGCCAGGAGGAAACTTTATGTGCCGGTGTACCTGAGATATCGGCAGACTTAGGGGGGGATTACCAAGAGTTTTCTCCACAAATCCGACAAACGGGGGGGGGGGGGGGGAGCTGCACTCGGAGTCTGTGCGGGGCTTTCTCTCCACGATGAGAGGTGCGAAACTGGGAATTATCATTCTCAGCGTCTCTCCACCGCCTCTCTTCAGACCGTCGACAGGCAGCACAGTTGATAGCAGCAGGGCCTGGGCAGAGAGCGACTCGGGGAAAAGAGAGCCTGTAGCGCGCATTCCAAACAAGGCCGGCGCCACACTTTAAATTAAAGAGAGACCCGGCGGAGCGCCGAGAGACAGAACAAACCAAAACGGAGGTGAGGAGCTTCCGTCGTCGCTCTCTGCAGTTCGTGGGTTGGAAGTTGTTTTGTCCTTAAAGGGGCAAACGTTAACTTCTGATGGCGTCTTAATTAGACAAGCCAGTGACCTTTTTTTTTTTTTTTTTAATCAATAAGTCTTGTTCAACAGTCGGTACGCCGGGGCCTCCAAATCCCCAAAGTCCTCCGATTCACACGCACACAATGAACAATACACTCCATTGTGGAAAATATTGACCCTGGAAAATGGAAATGCTAATACAAAACTCCCCCTAAGCGCAGAGCTGTTCCCGTACAGCAGCCTGTGCGCTCACGCAACGATCAAAATGTGTCGGGGTCTTGCTGCGGATGATTTGCAAACAAAAAGCATCACAGATGCTGAAAATAAGAGACGAGTCGCAAAGTGGAGACAAAAACCAAACCGGGGGGAAAAAAGAACTTAGATAAGGAAAAGGAGGAAAACTCCTGCAGCAAATGTCAGAGCTAAAGATTGAACTCCGACGGCGGGGGGAAGGATGGGATTAGTTTAGTATAATCAAGGAATCATTGACACTCAGAAATTAGTTCAGAGCGAACGTCTTGGAGATAAAAGCCGACAACGATAACGAACGGAGAGAAGCGGTTCGCGGAGCAAAGGTGCGGCGCTGTCGCGGGATAATCAGCCTAATTACAGACAAATTATCCGTTTCAAATTGCTTGCTGTCGGTCGGAGAAAGTCCCCAAACGAGATCAACATCACAACAGATCATTATTACTGTAAATGCTGCCATTACAGTCATCATCTCCAAACTGCAATCCCGCTTCTCGGAGGTCGAGTCGGCTCCTGCTCCTGATAATGAGGTTTTCAACGCTAATGGAAGTAAACAGCCCATTATGTGAAGATTAATGAGCCGGTTGGGTTTTTGTATAATAAATGCGCGGGGGTCAAACTAAACAGCGACTGATGGTCCAACTATCAAAGCAAAGCGGCTTTGACCTGCTGTTGTGTTTGCAAGGTTTTTCCTTTTTTGTAAACTAGAATTGGTCTACGCTCACCCTCTTTAGCTGAGGCTGGTGGCAGTGTCACTCGTTCCGCTGGTATATTCAGTCATAAAGGCTATTTGACCAAAAGGTTGATTGATCACCAGATCTGTCACAGTTCATCCTGGGGGGAACATGAATGTCTGTACCAAACTTCAAAGTTGTCGATATTTAAATCTCAACAAAAAAACTGTCAACTTGCTGATTGCGAAAAAAGATAGAAAAAAAAATCAACAAATGTATTAATATATAATAATAATAATACATTTGATTTCCTCTGGGGACCATGAACGAAATTGCATGCCAGTCTAGTGAATATTGGTCCAGATATTTCAGTCTTGACATGTTTTGCCAGTGTGGCTCAAATGTTTTAGCAGACTCTTAAAACATGCTATTGTTTCAATTTTAATTGATGATAGAATGAGTCATATCTTTTTTTAAGAGTGTCTTGCAAAACAATTAGCTTTGTTGTAATACACTGTGTGCATAATGTGTGGGGGAAAAACTGACTGTATATAAAGATGGACGACATGACACCGCCCAAGAGTGAGGCCAAAACATCTGGATCGCCCCCCGGTGGCTGGCTGTAGTTATGATCATTAACCCCGCCTCCTCTACGTTAGTCAAAGTACACGTTAAATACATTTTTTTCTCAGAGATGGTTTCTGTCATTTTAAGTAGTTCTCATCACACTGATGTATGTTCATGTTCATTTTTCTAGTAATTTTTTGTTTTCATTAGTTATTTGAGGCCATAAAAACAACAGGGTGAAGAGTCATGATTGACAGCCGAGACTGACTTGTGATTGGTTGAGTGCAAGTATTGGCCAGACCTCGATACTGTGGCTCCACTCCACGGTTACTACTCCCCAGACTCTTGACTCCAAATGTAGGTGGTGGCACCCATAGCTGGGATATTTTGGCTTCATGTCGTCCGTCTTTAATTACAGTCTAAGAGTAAAACACACACACTGACACTCAATTATACAACGCTATCAATGTCAAGACACTAAATACACTGAATATGCCATCTGCTGATATTCTTACATCATAAGTGTCTCGTAAAAACCCTTTGTGACGAAGTCCCGGAGGATTTCTTACCCACTGAAAAAAAGAAATGGTTTAATTTCAGGCTTGAATCATTTCAGTGTCGGTTCAGGTTCCCCTCTTTTTATTCTGAGGCAGCACCATCGGCACCGTTTCAAATTTTCGTGTGGAGGGAAAAACTACTTCTACGTGCCCAATCATCTGCGCCACAATTATGTCGTCTTCATCTCCCCGGGATGCCGTCCCCCTTCCGTTTCTGCAAGGGAACCAAGTTTTATGGAAAGTATGTCACAGTCCGGCGTTAAGCTGCCCGCGCCTCAGCGGGCACCAGACTTCCAGTCCCGGTCGGCCTGATTCTTCCCCTCTGTCGTTAACTCTGGCGGAGGCGCGGCCACTTCAGAGGCGCCACTGAGCGGTGATCATCAAAAGCTCAATCGAGTCACATTTACGTCATCTCGGGCTCATTTTGTCTAATCACGATCAATGCGGCATTCTTTTTTTTACACAGTTAAAAACAAGGCCGAGAGGTAAATCAACGCAGTTTTGATGAGGAGTGATTAAGGATTGGTACCTTTTTATAGAATCTGAATCCAACATAGAAATCCAACTCCTTCTGAATATGAATGAAGTTGATTTGAATCCCTCATCCAATGTATTTCAGTTCATTTCTAACTTAAGTTAAAAAAATAACTAAAACTCCCAGCTTTAATTAAGATCCACTGTATTTCTATTAGGAAAAAACTGAAAGGTAAATATACATTCATATGAAATGACTGACGCTGGGCGTGTTAAGCGTCAAAAACATGCAATCTTCACATGATTGCAGAGGGGTGGTAATCATTCAAAGCAGCGAAGGAATCCGTGAGCGGCAGCTGCAATGAGAAGCTGCTTCCTAAATGCAAGAATGAGCGGAGAGGAAAAAATCATCCCGACTATGGATTTGTTGGCCTCAGAGAGCGAAATCCATTTTACATTATCAACCTGAAAGTGGATTTTACGTCGAAACGGCAATTACAGCTTAAACGTAGCTACCGTCCTATGTCATCAGCGATACATCAGAGCCCCAGGGGGAAAAATCCAAATCCAAAGTTGAATCCGTTGCTTTACACCAAGTCATAAACTATACGCTGTGAGCAAACACCAGAGTAGAACTAACACGACTGACGGTGAAGGAAGGGATTGATCACTAGTAACCACAACAATTATCTTGGTGAGTTCATATGTCCTCAGAGCTACAGGGTGTAACATTTAGAAGAACTTATTCAGAGACATTGACTATATTGTCCATAACTATGTGTTCATACATCATAATCACAATGTTTTTTCGTCAACTCTGAATGAGTTAAATACAGTTACATGAGGTGGACCCGACCTCCGCGGGAGTCGCCACGTTTTCTACGCCGTGTTGAATACGGTTGTTGCACAAAACGGTTGCAGAATACGTCGCATTTGAAAAAAAAAAAAAAACAGAAAAAAAAGTGAATCGGCGGTGCGCCACCATAAAGTGTCCCCTGTCGGCCGCTCAGTTGGTTGCGGTTTGCAACTTTGCCACCAGATGCAAACGGACGGTGAAATTACACACTGGGGGCACAAATATTGCCAATTTCAACATCCACTGTGTTGTATTTTAGCTCGAGCCTAAATGCGTGTCATTCGCTGGAGTTATTCGTGTGCAAATTAGCATCGACATCCTCCCGACGTCACTGCCATCCGAGTCCGACAGAGAACGGGGGGATATTCTCTGGTCGATTATTCGTGCGAGTAGATATAAATTATCTGGTGGCCAAAGCGCAAGTAATGCAACGTGAAAATTCTCTTTGCGTTTGGCGTGAGCAACGCGCAACACGTTTTCGAAAACCAAACCGCACCTGTAAGAATTTGCAAATCCACATTAGGGCCTTATGTTTCCATGTGTGTCATCCTTCTGAACATCATGAAACATCAATTGATCTTTTTCTTTTATTTCCTCATATTTCTCTTGGATGAATCCTTCAATTTGCAGTGGCAGTTATTTCTGCATTATTTTGTCTTTCCTATGACAAAAAGTAGACGGGGAGGTTTGCCCTGCCAGACTGTTCACGTGCTCTATAAAAAATGAAAAAAGGGGGTCAGATATCGTCTCACTCCGCAGATGGCTTGTACAGTTTGTTTTGAGAGATGCGAAGCGTGTTGCTAGGAGCGCAGAGTACCATCCATCCTGCAGCTGGGAACATTCAACCCTCTCAGCAAAGTCGAGTTCTCTCAGCAGCATCCCGAAGACAAAAAACAAAAAAAAAAAACGTCTAGATCTCTGCAGCTTTGACAGATTACAGCCCACCAATGTCTCTCCCACTAAATCAATCTCCAGCTCTCTTTCGCTCTGCTCGATAGAAGCAGCATTCACACGGATTCCGCTGATGGACCAAAAAAAAGAGAAGAATATACCCGGTGCACCGCTGACAGACATGTCTAATATGAGCCACATCACAGCACAGTCCCACCGCAGATTCGTATCCCTTCTCCTCGCGTCTGCACTTCACTCAAAACTCTGAAAACTAGAGCAAACGGTGACATCTGGCAACAGCCCGACATTAAATCTCCCACAAAGCGCGCTGACAGAGCGCTGATGAAACGAGATGTGCAACGCCGCAGTGATCGATAGAGAGTCTTAAAGGACCAGACGTACCTGGGCTTTTGCTTTCTGATTACTTACGCTCGTGCTCAAGTCAAGCTTAACTCAAACTTTTGCTTAAAACGTCGTCCAGGTGCAGGTTCTATCTAGATACATATGAACCACTGAAATTACAGAAAAGCAGAGGAAAACACAAGGAACACAAATGTACTATGGTCTATGTAAATTGACAGGCCACCATCGTGTCTTTGCCACGAGGGTTTTTTGTTTCCTGCATCCTTTTTTAAGTGAAGAAATAAATGAACAAAAAAAATCCTCACCGGTCCCCAGTCGGCTCAAAAAATCCCATTTGGAACTCTTTTTTTTAACTGGTTTTCATATCTGTTAGCAGCCTGACATCTGCATGTTTATCTAATATGCACGTCTCATATGAGACATAGTGTGTGTGTGTGTGTGTGTGTGTGTGTGTGTGTGTGTGTGTGTGTGTGTGTTTGTTCAGATGAGGTTTGTCGGAGAAAGGGGAAGGAAGAACGGGCAAATATATTCACGCGAATGACCAAATGTTTGCTCGCGACCAAACCTCGCCGGCCGCTGCCACCCCCTCTGTCGTGCCCCCAGCAGATTCCCCTTACACATGCAAGTGTTGTGGGAGGGAGACGGATGGGCGATCTGATGACTCCATTTATTATTCAGGCCCGGCTGTGTCTGAAGAGGGACGACGGGACAGCAGCGCAGGCGGAGAGAGAGAGAGTAAAGAGCCTGTGGTTACTAATGAGAGTTTAGCACAATGATACGACCGTGCCTCATGCATCTTTCATGCGTAAAGGCCCCGCATAAGTACACAAACACGAGAGGCTGCGCGACGCACCGCCGCGTGTACCGGCATTAATGACGCGTGGCGCGGTGAGTCTGCAGGCCAGCAGAGGATGTGATACTGTGGAAGACACTCGAGAGGTCTGTCTGGAAAAAACAATAATCTAGATGTTAGAAAGTGTAACATACTGATTCATGGTGTATTAAAAAATCTATCCAGGCAAAAAGATCTCAGAAATGCGGATATTTACAATGTAAGACGGAAAATATGCGTTGAATCAATTTCCTCATTTTAATGTCTTCTAAACAAAACGCCGTTCATACATATCACAGACAGTATTTACATGATATACAGTAAATGTACAACCTCTACCAGGTAACACAAGAGGGTAGAATAATGTTGAATTATTAAAATGGTAATAACAACGCGTTCCTACCCTACAGGGTCACGTAAAGTTTTCATGTCGGTGAGAACGACGTCTCGGTAGCTTCGCTCCAGTCGCTCCATGAACTCCAGGTAGTCGCTGACCTCGAAGCCCCGGATTGGTTCCTCCTGCAGGAGAGGAGAGTTGGACCAAATTAAAGGGGCATTCCACTGATATTTTTTCCTTTCTTTCTTAAAGGTCAGTTTACTCGTCATGGGGAGGGAGTAGTAAACAGTTGTAAAATGTAATCTGTGGCTCTGGAGGCTCGTCGCCCTCGTTGAAGTCTGAAGGTTACACGTGTATGACAGAAGGCCCGTGTTACACACTGGAGGCCTCGGAAGTCGGCGCTCCGAGCTCTGAAGTCGAGGTGTTGAATTTACTCCGACCTTCCGAGTCCAAATTCCGTCTCGGAGGTCGGCAATTCCTAGTTCTGAGACTGATAACCCTGACTCCCGAGCTCAGAGCTCCGAGTTCCGAGGTATAATGGAACGCAGCGTAACCAAAAAGATGGTCCATGTGGCATTATGGGAAATCTAGGATTTGAGGCCGACAAGTAATCTTCAGTTTGGACCTGACCACTCTGCTGTTTACACTATTTACCATCTGAATTCTGTATTTGATGTTTATACTGTATTTATTTCTCTCAAAGATTATTTTAAAAAAGACACTACTTTCTGCTGACATCCCCAAAATGAAATGCAAAAAAAACCAAACAAGCAGAGTGATTTCCGTCTTTGTCTCTCGCCCGTTCCTCTCAATTATGGAAGTGCAGTAATAACTTGCCGGAGCACCACTTTACTCGGGGAAAACTTTTTCCGCTGCCTCGTTGGTACTTTCAAACAGCGGATTGTTATTTCAACCTTCATCAACTCATTAGTTTTAATAAAAAGGGAGCTGCAGTTATTACAGCTTGAGGGGGGAAAAACTGAAGTGAGCGTCCTGAGACGCGGAGACAGAAGAAGCATCGCTCGCTTCCAATGTTTGAGCACCGAGGAAGAAGGTTGGCTTGCTTTATTATCATTCACTCTGTTAGGAGGTGACGCTGTGTGTGAATAATTCAATACGAGTCACTTTCATTGTGATGTTTTACATTGATTCATTCTATTTCAAAGTCACAAGAAATCAAATCAAAACTCCGCGATCGAAGGCTGCAACGTGCCAGTAAACAACCTCCTCACTTCGCGGTTCAGTTAATGAAGTTTCACGTGTGGCCAATTGCACACATGTATTAGATCTAATCTTAACTGTGCGAGAGACACGCACCAGAGCAGACAAAATACTTTCATTTGTCCCATTTGTACAGTGAGATGAGTTTTCATTTCGGCCGCCGTAATTGCTTCCCCGAGCGCCAGCGAGCATCTGTCGCGACGGCAGCCGACCTCCTCGGCAACGGAGCAGATACCTGCGATTGGTGCGCATTGCGTCGCAAGTGGCAATAATCAATTAGCAGCCTGGGAAGCGACGCACGCGGAAGACTGACTCTGCATTCAGGGGAACAAAACACCCCCGATTTCACCGGGTCAGGGCCTTTGAAAAACAAATACATAAATGAATGAGTAAATAGCTATGGCTTAACGACTCCTGCAACTTGTCAGCACTCTCCTCATTTTCTCTCATCACTTTGCAGAGTGCGTTTTTTAGGGGAAATATAATTCCAGCGGCTAAATTACACTGACAAGGACGCGGTGCGGTGAGAACACTGTCAATACTCTGAGAACAATTTAAAACACACTATGTCTGCGGCTCGTGGGGGGGGGGGGGGGGGGGGGGGGGTTCTCACCATCAAAATAATAAGTTGGCTCGGCTGCAGGACTCCACAGTCTCGTCTGCAGCACTGAAGTTGTGTTTCATTTAAATGGTGGGCGGACGATCAGACCACATTAACCTTTTCCTTTTTTAAAAGGACAAGTAGGAAAAAGCCGAATTCCCTCAGATCAGTGAAGGAGGAGGAAATGTCAGAGGGCAGATGTCGTTTTTAACTTGTCTAAAGTTCCACCAAAGTGATTTTTTTTCCTGCTCGCATAATTTCATCTGACTAGGGGGGGGGGGGAGGTCACAGACGAGCAGTAGATTTAGAGAAAAATGGAGCGTTTTGTTTTTTAATATTTAAAGGGGGCACATGGGGGCAACTAGTACCGAGTGGCGATCGTTCAGAGGTGCGGAGGACGCAATGTCAGGGGTGAAATGAGTTTTCAGTCTGATGGAGAACTCTGGGCTCTTTGAGATTATTCCCGGCCAGCATGAAATAAAAACCCTCTTTTAACGCTATCCTAATTTGTATTCTATGGTATTAAAACAAAACTGACAGGACACTACAAGTGTAACTTCTTTGATCCAGTGGAGTTAATAAAGTGTGGGGTTTACTGTCGGCAGCACAAGCGATAGAACTTCAGAGCTATTAAATCCACATTTTATTGGTGGTACATCAGTGGCGAGTACATGTAACAACTATTCCTCTTGTCAAAACACACTGAGTGTTCAAAAAAAAAAAAATCCAAAAAGCCTCCCACTGGGTGTTTGGCAGCGCCGTCCGATTCTTTTATCCCAGTGAGGATTTTTTGCCGAGTGAGATTAATCCTGAAGAATCATCAAAACTAAAGTTACTTACTTACTCACTGCCCGTTGGTTTAACCGCGGCCGGGAAAGCGGCGGCTGCTGACGCTGCGGGAAAGGAACCCGTGAAGGGGACCGGAGATAAGCAGCATAAATCACTCGGGAGAGTATTTTTTTGGTCCGTTATCTTCTCTGGGAAGAATTAAAAAAAGAGAAGAAGACGCAAGGACACGAGCGTATCGGAATTAAAGGTCTTAAGAAGTAATATGGATCCCGGACGTTTAACACAATGTATATTCGTTGCGTCGGGATATAATATTTTTTCCCGCTGAACAGGTGACACAAGCTGCTTAATGTCCCACACAGTCTCTCACAATGTCTTGGCCATTAGCTGTGCGAGGAGATCATTAGGTAAACTAATTAATGCATTAAGGCGGGTCCTCGCATGACAAAATGAGTGCTGCTAATGGGATTTATTACAAGACGTGATGTCGCTTCTGTTTGTTTGCCTGTCAGCAGGATTACGCCAAAAACTACTGAGCAGATTTGCCACCAAACTCATCGGGAAGTGGGGACGTGGGGTCACGAAAGAACCCATCAGAATTTGGGACAAAGGGGGGCGGATCAAGGATTTGTTTTTATCACGTCCTTTGACATTCTGCGATGTGCCTCCCCTCACCCTTTCCCCAGGGAACAATTCGTGGGTCTTAAAGGGAAAGGGATTGACTTTAAGGGGACTGTTGGCCATAATTCATTTAAAAAAGAGCAGCGCACAGCTCAAACAACAAATGTCACCGTTTGATTCCCCGCACCAGATTATAGCTACAAGCCAGGGAGGGTGTGTTTTACATTTTTTCGTCTGGTCTGTCTTTCTGTCTGCAGCATTTGTCAAAAAGTACAAAACCAATTTCCATTAAGTTCCGCGGCGGGGTCGGACATGAGCCGAGGAAGGATCCCGGACAATTTTGGGTGGATTCGGATAAAAGGGCGGATCCGGGATTTTTTTTCTTTTTCCTTCACTTTCTTTAATATACTTCTTATTAGTATCTCTAAAAACCCTTTAGCCCCAACTTGTAATGAAATGTCAAAGGTTGCTGTATGTCGGATACAAGTCCGCTCCGTGACCTCGGTCCAAGTGATGAGTATAGATGATGAAAGACGAGACGTACTGTATTGCTGCTGCTACTTTGTACTCCTGCGGTCTACTGTAAGTGCCAGATTAAAACACAACCGATTTACCATTGGACACGAAAAACCGCCATTATGTGCCGACACAAAAACATTTATTTAGCAGAATGAACAATGCAGAGAAGATGTGTACTGTGTATATATATATATGTTTACATTTTACGGAAAAACAATGTTTATTTTCTTGCTTCATTTTGTATCGTATTTGTGTTTTCTTTTTATTCATAGTTAACCACTGCAGACCTCAACTAGCTTTCTTTGTCATGAGGGTTTGATACTGACATTTCAGGAGTTCTTCTCCGTAATATCGGTATTGGCATCTGCCCACAAACATCCATATTAAAGCAACCTACAGTAGGTCAGTGATGATAAATACGTTGACTCAGAAGTCAGTATAACAAAAGTGAAGCTTGACTTGGGTTTGTGGTGTCATGTAGCCTCTGTCCGACACGTAACCCCCTCTCTCTTTTTCTGACCACTCTTCTCTCAGCACCTCAGCTTCTCCACAGTTGAGCTCCTCATCAGAGACAAAGCGATCGTAACGAGTCACTTGGCTTCTCAAATTTTAATTGAGATGAAATATAGATATACCCTCTGGTGAGAAAGGATATGTGCAAGTGTGTGACTGATGAAAAGAAAAGAAATGAATCCTTTCATACCACATCTGTCTGGGTAAAATACTTCACATTGTTCCCACAGCAGAGAAGGATGATAAGGTCGGCAGACGTAAAAACCGGCACGTCTAAAACTTTTAACGGTTCAGCTCAGAGCTCAGGACGACTCCGTCACACACACACACACACACACACACACACACACACACACACACACACACACACACACACACACACACACACACACACACACACACACACACACACACACACACACACACACACACACACACACACACACACACACACACACACACACACACACACACACACACACACGCACGCGCGTTGTCTCAAAGCTGTCTCCCGCTGCAGTATCTGATGCTACGGCTCATTAGAAGAACTTCCTCAGATAAGGCCTCCGTAACTGATCTTTTATTCACAGAAAACTGTCAGCGGTGGCTCATGGCGATGTTAACACCGGAGCTATCAGGCGGAGACGAGACGGACCGAATTGCTTAATGAGTAATGACGACGAGCGCTTTTCGCGTCAGGGGCCGCGCGTCTCCCCTCACAATGCCGGCGTCTAATGGCGCTCGGCGGTTTTAGTGATAGTCGACGTCCATTGAGAGTGCGACTTTTAGACCTCGTGTGAAATCTGCGGGGCCACTCTTCAACTCAACGCGAATATGTAACTCACCAAGCGGAACTAAACGTACTTTTTGAATTAGGCTTGTTTTCACTATTCCTCCCCCCCCCCGCAAAAAACACACCGTGGGCAGAGGTTTTGTTCAACAATTTTTGTTCAATTCATTACGGATGTGAATCGTGGACGAGTGCTGACGAGTCTCACAGCAACAACTGCATGCATAATAATTTAGAAGTAGCTGCAGCTGAGATGATAAAGAATTAGGGGCCACTCAGAGGTAACGTCTAAGAACCTGTGCGTGAAAACTTTGTCGCTTTCATTGGCGAAGTTGGAAAAAGTTGAGACTCTTTGACGTGTCCCAGAAAAAGACAGGCCGCGTGTGACAGTCATGACAATGTCATCTCAGACTCTTGGACTAAACTGTATAGATGTTGTTGTTGAAAAGGTGACAGCAGTTATTTTTGGCCTATTTTATCTTGTGCTGGGTGTGTATGTTGTTATCGTTCACTAAAAGTTTGGACTGGCCCCTGTACTGCTTTGTTCGACAAAACATATCATCAATAAAATGGTAAAATGACGTGAATGTATTTGTTTTGTTTTTTTGGACTGCGGTTTCCTCAGGTCAGAAGTTGTTACTAGTTGTAGCAGATACTGTATTTGATGTACAGTAGTTCATTTTCTGGGCCCTGTTGTGAAAATATATTTTATGCATTTGCAGATTGTCCCCATTTCCCGCTACTAATCTCCATCCCATTTTTGTTGAGATTCATTCTCACTCTCGACTTCAACCACCGCAGACGGAAAGGCGGCAGTTTTCGCTTCCAGTTTGTTATTTGGGTTCAATTCAGAACGGAATTTCACATAAACTCTGACAGGAGGTATCTGCCACTGATGCAGCGTCTCACCTTGAGGAAGACCTGCAGCTCCTGGGACTGCGTGCGCCGCAGGATCTCGGGCTGCAGGTGTTTGAAAACGGCCGTGCACATGTAGACCTGGTAGTCGGGGCCCATCACCACGCAGGTGGAGACGTAGTGGCAGATCTCCGTCCAGTCTAGATAGTTCCAGAAGCACTGGGTGAGCCAGTGGAGGCACGTCTGTGGAGAGGAAGACGAAAACGTCACGCGAGAATGCACCTGTCAACAGAGTATTACTGACCTCAACTTATTTTAATGTCGGCGGAAATCGATGCTGAGGCACAGCTGTGCACTTTTGTTTTTTTGTCTGAACAAGTCGTGTCTGTAAAAAAATCAATCTGCGGCTCAGCAACTTTGTATCAACTATGTATTGGGGAAAAAAACTAATGAAATGCATGATTACAAATTCATTTTAAGTCAACTGGCAATAAATACAGGAATGTTAATGCGTAATGGATTTCGCGCTTCGGAGACACAAGTCGGACCAGCGAACCTGCTGTGTAAAAGATAGCTGAGCAGGGGAGAGAGCTGTGCATGTGATGCTGCACACACACGGACGGCAGTGGACGACGAGGCAGTCGGCTGCCAGTTTTTAAATTGCATATTCCACGGAGGACCGATTAAATTTAAGTTTTTTTAAAGAAAAAATATTCATGCCTCATTAGTTGTGTGTTGTACAACGTCCCTTCACATGTTTTGATACAAGCTGTATTCCAACATGGAGTTAATGTAAAGTTTGACTTACGCCACATTTACTTAATCAGCTGACTCTGTTTCTCTGAAACAACCTTTCTGGAAAGGTGTTAAAATAAGATATGATAACTCGCAGCAGTCTTGACTACTGGGTTGGGATTAAGGGACAAAGAGACGAGCAGTGGCATCCTAATGTTTATTTCTCCGGCTGATGACTAAAAGTTTGGATTTGTGTTATTATTATTGCTGCGGCTCCACAAGGAGGATTATCACCTGTTCTCCGTTTTAAGAAGAAGAAATTGGCTTGTTTGTTTTTTACCTTCTGAAGACGAAAAGACTACTAAAGAAGGAATTACAATTTCCTGGCACCCTTTATAAGGGATGTTGAAATATTTCGCTGAAAAACAACAAACCTCATGCAGAGGGAAATGTCAGCGTGAATCATCCGTTGGGGAACATGCATGAGAACAAAAAACTTTTATGCCAATCCGTCAAATAGAGTTCCAATAAAAAAGACAACATGCTGACTATGTGCACATGCTCTAAAGTACATGGACTCGGAGGGGAGCAGCGTTTGCTACGGTCGGCGGAATCGACTTTTTTCGTTTTTTTGAGCAGAACTCTGCCGTTTTCCCCGATTATGATTTAACTACAAGCAGCGGCTTTGGATCTGATGGAGCATCTCGCCCTCATGTGCAGTTTTCCAAACATTGAACAGACAACAAACGGCGCTCACGCTGGGTTTTTAAACTAATTGTCGCGGAAATAATTAGCCACCGCCTTCACTAATGACACACGTCTGCTCAAACGTACAAACAAGCACCGCTTAGGCACCGTAAACATATTTGATTATTATTACCCCCCCCAGTTTAACTACGTTGAACATACCAACATGCTAATTGCCGTGTTGTAATAAAAACAGGGGAATGACTGGATCCACGCCATGTTTTTAATTTGCCTTTTGCCCTGTTTTTAAAGGCAAAATGTGCTATTCTCTGTGAGATAAAACTCAGCAGCCAAAGGTGAGTGTGACGTTATTCTTTTTTACTTTTTTAATCGTGCCACAAACAAGCTATTAGAGCTGTTACTAACCCGAGCTGGTGAGAAATCTGCTCCGAGAGATAATTCAATGTTCTTCGTCGCCTTTCGGTTTATTATTATACTGATATGATATAATATTTTTCATATTAACAACAGGTCAAATGACTGTGTAATATGTAGTATAAAAAATGTAATGCGACAGACACACAGAAAACTTCTAACCTTTCCGCAGTTTCTTTCAGCTCCGCAGAGCATTTTGGTCTGACGACTCACAACTTCATGTTAATAAAAGTAAGTAGTTCAAAAAAGGCTAATTTTTGCCTCTCAAGTATAAAGATTTTTATATCATTATTAAAAGTGATATGCGTTTTGCTCCGTTGGTGTGAAAAACAGACATTTTCTCATATCTCTCTTGACATTTTATAGAATCAATGATTGATGGATTCATTGACAAAACAAATGGCAGATGAATTAATGATTACAAAAATTGGAAATCTTTCGCCGCAGCCCTCTGCTCATTCAGTGGGTGAAGTTTAATTAACTCTTTGAATTGGTTGGTGAAAACTACTTTTCTGAGCCGTAATGACGTAATGTCAAGTGATATCAAGGATATTTATATTTATATTATATAAATTGGTACAGTGTGGAGAACGAGGACCACACTCACATTACTGCACCTGAATACACTTGTCTCGTGTTGTCTAACAGTCGGCTGTTTAAATATCTGGTTTCGTTTCTCCACTGCTGCTTTGTCGGGCTTTCAATGCTCAAACCTTTAGAATAGACATTTCCAGGTGGCCATTATCACTATGAAGAGCACAAAGATGAGCTGAATGTGAACTTATCACTTCACCCCGGAGACGGCTCCAGGTTCTGGATCTTTGATGCTAACGCGGCGGGGCCTTATAGGCGTCGCTGCTGCCGTTCCATGCGCGAGCTTCATCTGTCAAATGTCGACACGCACAGAAGACGACGGGATAAAACACAAAGAGCCGAGGTGGAGAAAAGGTTTCGACGTGAGACGCCTGTGTCGAAAGAATGAAGTGCCGAGGAGCGAATATCTAACTCTAACAGATTTGACGTCAAGGCTGGATTTTGGTATTTTGAAAGTAGGATAAAAAGCTAAATCCTTTACAGGGCAACCAAATGCGTGGTTATAAAAGGTTTTTGGCATTTTATTGAATATTAAAGAAAACAGACTGCTGTCTGTCTTTGTGTTGTCGATGATGAAACGTCCAGCTCCCTTTATTCTCTTCTCCATTAGCTGTCACAAAAGCACTGAAGTGTTGATCTAAGAGGCTCGGCATGAAATGGAAATGAATGGTACAAAGATGCTAAAGCAAGATTTTTAAATATTTGATTAAAAATCAACCGCCAGCAGTCGAGACAGAAACTGTACCGTCTTCAGACTTCACCAGTCTCAACTCCCTGCGAGTTGACGCCTGGTTGAATAATGCATTGGCTCGCGCGAAGCACGACAATTTCACTGAAACAAATCTTCTCAAAATGAACTGACCCAATTAAAGCCCGAAAAATCCTCAGTTCTCCATAATGGATGGGAGAACAACGTGGCCCTCCTCAAAAAATGGTGGGATTCTTTTTTTAGTTTGTAATATAAGACTGACAAAAATAACTACATCACACATCGACTCTACACATTAATATAAGTGTAACCAGTGGTTCATAATGAGAGCATGGCGAGTAACAATGGACTTCTCATCACGCAACCTACACTTTGATTCTGGCACTCTAAGAATCCCGCGCCATCGATCCCTTGTACTCTACCTGCGATGGGGTGAAGCCGGACATCCTGAAGGCGGCGTGCACCAGAGGCACCTCGGCTTTCAGCAGCATTTCCACGTAGTGCGCCGTGCACCAGTAGACGGGAGGGATCCCCGACTCAGCCGTTTCCACGGCGACGTGGACCTGTCAGGACAAACAAGACGGGCACTTCACCTTGATCCGGGAGGGCCTCAGGATTCGTTGTGGAGCTATGTATCTTTAAATGATGTGTGATATTGCCTACCCCACTGGCAACAACAATAGAAATGACAATAACAAGCTCCGTGTGTTGTGTTCAGCGGCCGGTGTAGAGGTGAAACAGTCCGGAATACTTGTGAGTAATGGAAATGGAGCGAGCAGGCAGCTCCCTGCTTACTTTGGCCACTGCCTCTTAATTATTTGTGCCCTTCTCTGTTTTCCGGGCTATTGACCATATCGACCGCGCTGTGTAGTCGGAGGATAACGGCAGTGCGGAGGAACGGCGCGTCGTAGCACACGTTTTTCGGTCGAGTCCAACGGGGCCGTGATTGATTCAGACGAGGGGCGCAAGACGACAGAGGCGGTGATGACGGTGAAACGTAATCTCGCCCACCTCGGCTCTCGGCCTGCAATTTAGAGCGATTGAGAGTTGACTTCATTTCAGACTTCTTCCTCTCAGTTAAGCTGTTCATTTGACCCTTTTCTGTTCTCCCCTTCATTTATCTCTGTCACCTTCCTCCTCGCACCACTCTCCTCTCTCAGTTCAGAGGTTTTTTCTATTTTTTCACCATACTGAAAAACGTCGTTACGATTCATCATCGTCCTCTTCATTTATTCTCCTTTTCTTTGCTGTGACAGTTGAAAAAGCTGTATATGGAAAAAAAAACGAAAAAAAGTGGAGTTGAAAGGAGGACATTTGAAGGTTTGTTTCACATGACACTTCTCTCACAATTAAAATGAAGAAGGTTCATAATGTGAATCCAGTCCACCTTATACGTTCTCCTCCTTTTTTTATATAACCTAATCAAAAACCTCTTTTTCCATTTTAATATTACATTTGTGGGAAGCTGTTACAATTTTGAAAGCTGAAGATTTTCGCCTTCCTGTAAACGTAACAAATCCCTGCAAATGCTATAGCTATTACATTTGCGTGAAATAACGCTTGTAGTAGGAAAACTGCTATTACGTTTGTGGGATTATTACACTAACAGCTACAGTTTGGTATCATGTATCTGGTCTATTACGTTTGTCGTGTCAAAGTGCCCAGAATTTAGTGGTTCAAAAGTAACTGGACACTAAATGTTTCTTCAGCAGCGGCTCTGTGTCACTTCACTTCAATGTTCTGTACTTGAACATGTACATGAAAAGAACGACACGTAATAAAGACACAATTAAATAGATAATCAATGTCTTAAATAGGGGAAGAAATGTCTAGAATGAAGAGTCAAGAGAATAGAATAAATTAAAATGGAGGATAACAGAGATGACGGAGAGCTGAGAGTTTAGATTAGACTGTTGGTTTGTACTAAGGTGTTTTCCAACCTACATTTTGCTGCTATTTCAGGCTTCTACGGTGCGACATGAATGCAAATTTAAATCCTAGCTTTGGATATTTCTTTCTGTCTGTGTGTAAATGTACTCATTGTCCTGTTGTGGTATTTGCATGGATGCATTATGCTCACAGACGCATGTATCCCCGCAGGCCAGATGAACGCGGAGGTGAGCAGCGAGGAGAGGCCGAGCAGCAGACGCAGAGACCGGTCCGCATCTCCGGCCATGATGAGGAAAACCGTGGAGGCCAGCCAGTCGTGGCCCGGGTAACAATCCTGCCGGGCGACTGGCGGACGGAGTTAAAGGGCCTCAGGGCAACGTTGAATTGTGGCTCGTCGGCAATAAACAAAAACGCACACCTGTGGACTGCAGCATTCAATTTTCAAATGAAACCTACTGTACTGTAAAACAAATTGAAATGGCAACAGCTTCAATCGAGAGGACGACCCTGAACATACCATCTCATCTGAACTAACAGCCTCTGCTGTTTATTAGCACTGAACGTTCCACAGGGCTGTAAATTAATGTGTCATAAAACAAATCGGACCAACGTGATCTGAGAGATCATTTCTGTCAACAGCAGGTGGGTTTGAATTCATTCAAACATAACGCCAAGACAACATAATTAGATAAATATTATATTGTAAGGCTGAAATACAGTAAAAGACCTTCAGTTAAGATTTTGTTGTGAAATTTCGAATGTGATCGCAATGCGAGAGGACGAGCTGGTTGGTTTGACGACTCGTCTCAACCCCTCAACGGCATCACCGCATGCTCTTTGAGTCTGATTGATGGAGGAACCCTCATCTATTAATAACGCACCGACTGTCAAGACGTCACACTCGTAAATGATAAAGAATAATAAATATAAAGAAGCCCAAAAGGAATGAGAGCATTTTTCATTTACCATTCCTAAATAACATGAAACTGGGAAAAGCTCGCAGTGAGAAAAAAAAAATACAAATATTATTCAACAACCGCTTTCCTTTTAAAATCAGCGCTTTGTTTTTGGATTTCCTACTTTTTAACTGTGAATAACTCAGTTATCTACGTCTTCAGTGGGAATGAATCATCAGTCAAAAATATTATCAAAATCGCACGGTGGCCAAGTGAATTATCCAAATGGCGAAAACTTCAGTTTTTTGATAAAGGTCACGATTATTACTCATTGTTACAGATGATGGCCCAACTTATTGATCATATTCTCCGGATGTGAGAGAACATGCTTGTCTGTTACCCCAACAAAAAAAATCATCTAATTTTCATTCTCATATTCTTTTTCCAGTGAACGTTAAATCCCAAAATATATTTTTCTTGCATCTCATTAAATGAAACCACGTGGGTGTGGTTGAAAGGTGTCTTTACATCTTTTTTATAGTATATTATATACTGTACACTACAATTTACACCTGGTGAAGCTTTGTCAATATATTCACCACTCACACATCCTTAAGAATGACATTTTCGATGCATGAATGAATGAAGAATGCAGATACTATTTACATCACTCAATACATATCTGTATTAATTTAAGGGAGTCCAAGAAAACAAAATTTCAAAGCAAAAGTCAAATACTTTCCGCAGCTGCGGTATGTGTGTATGTACAGAAAAGGATACCGAGGTCCGACGAAGGTTTGATTCTCTGCGAGGACAAGAAGACCTTCAGGTGCTTCATGAGCAGCGTCAAGTCGTGCGCCGCGTCGTCCCTAAGCAGCTCCAGGTATCTGCCGTACCTGTGGACACGAGACGACAACAGACATAACCTACTTTCGAATTGCATCACTTGCGTCGAACCCAAATAATGTATGTAAGATTTTATGTTGACTGGAGATTTATGTCATGGAAAATATTCTGTTTTTCAATTTAAAAAGAAAAGAAGACATGGTGCTCTGTGGGTATAACGCTCACATGCTGCGTTATTTTGATGCCAAAAATGCTAACGTGACACAAGCATGACACGAAGCTCCCTTCAGGGAAGGTGTCATTATGTCCACCGCGTAACGCAGCAGCAGGGTGAACTTAAAGGACGGAGACGAGCAGTGTGGGAGCAGTAACACGGGTCAGGGGGCCTGCTTATGGAAAAACAAAAGAATGGACAAAGTACAGTTTGATGCACAATGGCTTCATTAGAGTGAAAACAGAGCAGCGGGAGATCACATACACACCTTTGTCAAGTGTGTGTGTGTGTGTGTGTGGGGGGGACGGGGGGTCTAATACTGGGAACATAAGGGGGGATAATATCCACAGTTCATAATGTCGCCCCTGAGCGTTAATCTTCCCAGAATCAAACAGTGCATCCTCTGCGGGGAAAAAAAAAAAGATTTAAAAATTGACGGTATATCACATCTCCGGCGGTGTGAAGGAAAAATGGAAATGGAACCAGAAATTGGCACAAACAGTAGTTGTGTCTCTACAGCAGGTCCTGCAGTAAGTTTCATGAAGTGTGTGAACGAGTTCCAAGATCTCGCGGCAGATTCACCGTCCGAAGACTTATGGTCTTTAATAAAACGCGAGCGTGAGCTACACAACCGCACACACCTGAGACACGTGTCGATCCCCAGCTGTTCCACAGATGACAACACAGCGCTCTTCACGCTCCTCTCCTCCTCCTCCTCCTCCGCTGCAAAAAAAACACAAAAACAAGAAGATATAAAAAAAAAAGAGAGAGCTGGTTATTATCAAGCAAGGGGAAAAATACCCGGAATGTGGATGGAGGTTATCGGCGACAGGGTGCAACATGTCCGAGGAGAGAACGGCGGAGAGAACGCGTGGCAACACGCCACTTCATTTTCCAGCTGTCAGGCGTTTGATTGTGATGTTTTCAAGGCGCGAGCGGCATCGAGGTGGTCGCTCCACCGTTGGTCATTTAACGGTGCTTTCGGGGGCCGCGTCCTGACCCCGTGATTTAAGTGAGTGTGATGAGAAGGAAAATGACAGCGTGAACTTCTGAGCCTTGTGAGAAAAGCTCTGTATCTCAGGACTGAGGGAGCGCGGAGCTGGAGTCCTGCAGTGACACACTGAAAAACACTGGCGCAGCTTTAGGTTTTCCACATGCCAGCCAGCTTTGTACAGACTCTCGGAGCCATCCCCCCCCCCCCCTTCCAGCTGCTCTCGTGGGCTCTTTACTTAGCTCCATTAAGTGGTGTAGAATCGTAAAAATATATTAGCTTTCTTCGGATTCTCCAGTTGTAATCGCGCGTGTGTGAGTGAGGGGCGAACGACGAATGGAGCAATAACGGCGGCAAGGAGTGATATTTTGTGTCGGGAGACGTTTCCTCCGCTTCTCCTGGCTTTGGGGAAAACGGATGTTATTATATTGTGTGTGTGTAATGGATCTCCTGCTCCAGACAGTTTTTGCGCTGAGATTATGAGGAGTATTATCCAAGGCGGCTTCCGTGGCGGGGGGGGAAAAAAAACAACTTCAAATCCAATTTACGGACTAATGGTGCAGAAATGTGCGAGGGGGGGGAGGGGGAGGGGGCACACGATAATACGGGCGGCTGCGATCTACACATCGGAGTGATAATTCAACGTTGTTACCGTCGCAGAAATCAGATGGGCAATTCGGATTAATAACAGGGCATCAAATATCATATTAATTGAGAGAAAATAGCTTTAGATGAGGGCACGAGGCAGCGCCGGGACAAGTGGTTCCGTATCTCCTCTCTGCTCACATATTAACATCTCTAAAAACCTCTGGCTGATGGCAATTACTGTCTAATGAAGATGAATGCCCTCTTGTTGTATTTATTTCATCCCTGCCTCCATTCCTCTCTCTCTTCCCGTGCCGCCGCCGCCATCGGCGGAGTCTATTTCACAGTTTTTTTTAATAACTATAATCACCGCCATTTAAGTTTTGCTTTAAAAAGAGCCACTCTTGAAAGAACGACGTCAGCCGCTGCTGCTGTTAATTGCCGAGCAATGCGAGAGTGAAAGTTGTGAACAGGGATGTGGCGGGAATCTGCAGCTCCGGAGTTGATTTCGGATTCCGGAATCTTCGCATGGTGCGATGGTGCTTTAGATAAATGAGAACACGAAGAAATCTCGAGGATAAAGAAGGGCCTGCAGAGTTAAGGGCTCAGGAGAGCGAGTCCATCGTTGTATCACACATATTAAGAGGAAATCCTTTAAGAGGAGCGTCTACAAGGAGCTTGCGCAAATTGGCTCCTGAGCACGAATGTGAAATTTAGGTTTATACATTTTTAAAAATAATAAATACAGCGTGTGACACACGTGGAAGCTCCAAAACAATTGAGCCAGTGGATTTTTAGATGACATCGTCATGTAAAACATGAAAAAGTCCTAGTGTTGAGCTAAGCTAAACTAAGATAAACTAGGCTGAGTCGAGAGTCGAGAGTGAAATGTCAAATATTATATTTATTTATTTAAGACAGTAGATCCCAACCCAGGCATCAGTTTGATTCACAATTATTTATTCATTTTTCAGAGATTGCTTTTTTGTGAAATATTGGCCTCGAGTGGTTAGTTAAATCAAAAACGCCATTGAGGTTTAATCTTTAGCAATGGCTCGTAATTTATAAACGTATCATATGCTTGAATGTAAAATGAAATGAATTGAAATTTTAAATGAAGCTAATGTGAAGAAGTAAAAGACAAAACATTTCCCTCAGATTAAGTAGTGAAAAAAAATGTTAAACTGCTTTTTTAAGTAATTCACATTGTAGGAATATATATTTTATTTTGAATTTTCTTAAATTTTTCGACAGATTGCTAATAATTGAGTGAGAAAATAGTGCAACATTATATTACACATGCTATAATGTCAGTAAAGGTTGTGTTTTTCCAGGTATTTTTGCTCTTCACCTCGCAAACAGTCTGAAGAGAAAGCGCTTTAACCAAAAGGGAAATGTAATGGAAAACAAAACAGAGCTTTGAATTCGGATTCATTTGAGAAAGTGCAGGTCGCCGCCGCCTGAGCTATTTAGATGTTACAGTAGCGTCAAATGTGCTCTCTTTTATTTCTGGCCACACAAATTGAACTGGGGCAGGTGAAATAAATGAGGTTGCCGTGCGGCCGCCTGCCGGAGTCGTGGCCATGAAGTGTGAGGAGAAGATACAAGTCCCAACCAGCGCAGTGACAGAGGTTAATACTTGGCAATTGAGTCGGCTCTCCCCCGCACAATGGTAGCACTCAAGTAGGACAGAGTGACTGAGGACCGCTGGCAACGTCAAAATGTCAATCAAACACACACGTGTGCCCACCGCCCACTCCCCCAACACACACACACACACACACGTGTGTGTGTGCGTGTGTGTGCGTGTGAAATAGAAAGGACACCAGAGAACCTCCATCCCAAATAGATAGATGTGGAGACGCAGCGTAACATGGTGATTTCGTAACAGCTTCTCGGTGTGAACATTTTCCATGTGCCGAGGATTTCTATTAACACGTATAACGAAAAACAAATCGCTCACATGAGACGTCTAATCGTGTGGTTATACAACAAGTTACGTTTTTTTTCTTGTTGAAGGTTATTTATTTATTTACTATTGCTTGTCGTTTTGTTCATTTGGGTGACTGACTATTTAGAACAATGTACTATATAACCTTCATTACTTGTTGTATTAAACATGCAGCAACATGTTTTTTTATTTAAACCGTGGCAAATATTAATATTGCAAAAATGTCCTGAAAGGTTTTGTCAAGGATGACATTTTATATAAAGGGTTGAAAACTATTATTTTTTTTACCACTTATAAGACACAGAGACAATATAACACAACACACTTTTAGTTTTAGATACAATACTTTGATAATCTATTTTCATGTCATGGTCCGTCTACATTGTACATCCATCCATCAAGCTTCATCCTTGGTTATGTATTATTTGCGGAGGGAGCCAGAGCCAAAGATCTATATTGTATTAGGCCATATTGAAGAAAAAAGAAAACTTGAGAATAAAGTCATGATAATACAGGAAGAAGGTTATAATATTAAAATAATAAATTCATAATTTAATGAGGAAAACATATTATAGAACTTATTGCTAAAAGTCTAAAATGAGAAGAGGGATATAAAAGGATTTCAGAGATATTAAAATACTGAATACCACTGCAGTCCGTAACCAGAAGAGGAATAAACACGTCATGCTTTTGGACGGTACCAACATCAATTTATGAGGCAAAGATTTATGATGATGCCTTCATCTGCTCAGACGAGATGCCATGAGAGGAACTGTACTGTACGACTACTTGGATCCAACTGGACAGGAAACCGGTCACATCTCTAAACGCGAGCAGAGCCAAACTTTCCATCACAATCAGCAGACGTCAATAAAAAAACAGCTGATCTTTTATCCTCCGTTCAGGCTTTCGGGGTTATTATTATTATAATTTAATCACTTTTTTATTACACGTAAATCATCAAGTGTTTCGGCATTTCAGTGCGAGTGAATAAGGGGATGCCACATAGTGTAAACCGCTTCGAGTGGGTCCATTAGACTAGAAAAGCACTAAAATAAATACAGTCTCTTTATCGTTTACTGTAAGTGCACTTGCCGGCTACTGTACAACAGGACTAAGTGTTAAAAGCTTAAGATTTAATGTAAAACAATGAAACAATGACTCAAATCTGTTATGAATGGACTGGAACAACTCATGAACTAACTCTGAGCTTTTGTGTAAAATGGGAAAAAATCATTTTAGTTTTTTTACTTTGACATGACTTTTTTACAAGCACCCAATATTAAGCAAAAAAAAAAAAGTATTTAAGTAATTATTCACACCTGCAATGACAAATTACTTATTATTTTCTGACACTAATAATGTTGTCGTCATGCAGGAAACGAGCTATTACCATAGGGGATTCATTTGCATAAAAGTCAATTAAAGTGCGAGAGTCAAATTTAATGTGCCGCAGTAATCGCCCCGCAATGTTTTTAACCGCTGAGCGAGGTGCTAGTTTTACGGAGACCTACGCTGACAATACTCACAGTAATAGTAATCATAGTTGTTGCCTGGTTACTCTTCATTATAACTGTGTGTGTCTATTCATTTCTAATTCCACAGAGTTTGGAAGAAGCAGCTGACCAGACGACACTTCTTCGCTTAACTTCTCTACATTAATCAAACATTTCTGCTGATGTTATTCATAATGTTGCCATTGTGCGCCACATAAAGATATCAAATATAGTTTTGTCATCATTTTCAATGATGGGTTGTTTGAAACATAAAGTACAGAGACATCTGAAACACTGCTGAGGGTATGATTATTTAAATTAATTTTTAAAAAAACCATCATGTTAAACTTGATTACAATTGCATTCACTCTTAACAATTTTCCAGGTGAAGTGAACTTAATCTGGTTTGGTAAAATAATATTTCAACTACTAGCACTTCATTACCTTTAGGAAAATGTACAATTTGCAAGATAAGGTTTTCACTAATTTGCAACTGTTCTCTCTGGCTGCTCTCCGGATGGTTCATTTCTTTTGCCCACTGGCTAACAAAACAAGCCAGCCTATGCTTAAATCAATATCTTGCTTGATTTTGGAAACATAACAAATCTTATCGTGGGGGTGAAAAAATAAAATAAAACTCTGCTCTGAAAATTTGGAAGAACCCGTCGTCCCCAGAGACCAGATCCAGCCTCCGCACAACACTGTCAACTAGAAGAGCAGAACCCTTTCACAACCCACCCAACTACTTCAGTTCTCCGGAGATATCCCGAGGTTAAGGTCAACGGTTTTCTTCCCCTAAGAAAATTTTTTTAAAAATCCTTTCTGGGTCACCTGACATTTTGCCAGAAGCTTACGTCCTCAGACCTCCTGATACCAGAGTGCCGATTCAGTGAATCCCTTGAGCTGACAAGTGCAGAAGGACTTGACTCACCCTGCCACGCAGGAAACCTTCCTCTCAAGGGGGAGTTAAAGACCCGCACGTTAGTCAAACCTATTTTTAACGACATTAACATTTTCAAATCACAATTTTTTTCCTCCGAAGGACAAATGACACCCCACTATCCCAGGTGCTCCATTCAGGTCCACTGCCCAAACAGCTGAGCTCAAAGTATATCATTATTTCTATATAAAGATTTCCCGAGCTGCTCCCCTGGGATTTCCTTTCTATTGCACATTTTCAACTTCTTTAGTTTTTTTTATACCGTTTGGTTTTGCCTCACTTTTACTTTTGCACTATTTAGAATGGATTTATTGTATAAATTAATTTTTGTGTACCTGTGTGTAGCTGATTTTTCGATTTTCTCTGTATGTCTGGAAAATATTGCAGAAATGAATGAATATTGTTGACTTTATACCACATACCTGTGGTTGGGAATCACTTCTCTTCCAGATGTTCCCCGTTCATCCTGAATATCAGTGTCCAAGACATTTAAGCAGGCAACAATTTATTTATATATATCAACGTGGATCCTTGCTCCCTTTAACTATATGGTTTCTACCGCTCTACCTCTTGCACAAGCTTTGGGTGTTGGTATAGGGCAGTGGGTTACCTGCCGACTTTGGTTCAGAAGCTCGGGGGTTCAATTGTGTCTATGTTCCCTCACCCTGTGTTCCCTCAGCCCTATGTTCCCTTATCCCTATGTTCCCTCAACCCTGTTCCCTCAGCCCTAACCCTGACATAGGGTATTGTAAGTCGCCCTTTGGACAAAAGCGTCAGCTAATATAGAGGCAATATAACAAGCTAAATGAAAGGTGGGACTGAAAAACAGAGCTCAGCGATCTCCCACCGGTATCAACTAGGAGAGTAACCGAAACAGAGGAGAAGACAGAAGTTAGAATTATGTCCCAAGTACAAAGGCAGTGGTGTGGCATCGATCCACGGAGCGTCCTTTCTTTGTCTAAATCGTTAACGGGGAGAAAAAAACAAAACAAACAACTGAATGTGTGTTTGCTTGTCTCCACTGACCTTTGTACTGAGCCGGAGAGAAGAAGCGCTCTGCGGAGGCTAAATGAGCCACGACCTTGTCCAGAAGGTCGGCCAGCACTGAGGAGAAGAAAAACAGACCAAATCCGTTAAAATTCATGCAACAACGGCTCCAACAAATAATGAATAACTGTGTCGGAAGAAAAAATCCAATTGACAAAATACACCAGCTGCTTTACTTTTCAAATACTGTCAAGCCACTCAGTATCGTAGCACTCGTTGTAATATTCACTCATACGTCTCTGCTGCTGCAGAAGATCATGCACACGTACACCGTCACGACACTTTGCAAAGGTGCATCCACTCAATTTATGGCTTCACCGCCCCCCGACGGACCCTGAAGTAAAACCCTGACAGCGTTTGCTTTTAGTGTCATATCACATTTGCTATGCAAAGAAACCACCCACCAGGTCGCCGCGGATCTAATTGAGGAGCGGAGAAACTCTTGGGTGAATCACAGATAATACAAAACACAGTGGCCGCAGCTGAGAGTCTTGACTAATTTCACATACAGTCAACTGTTAATATAATTTGCTTTAAGGGACTTTTGAAAAACCTTTGGAATAAGACTTGTCCGACTTGTTCCAGTATATAAATTGGCTAGAAGGACTCATTTAGCAGCACATTTTCCAAATTGAATCACTAACTCCACTCAGTATTTGTATTGTGCATAATGCACTACTTTAATTTGGCCATGATTATTACTGAAATTATTCAGTAGTCCTCCGGGTGACAGTTTGACAAACCCTACGTGTTAATTTATTTATTTGATATATGATTTTTCTCAAACCAATTGTACCTTAAGGTTGCTAGTGCTCTCTGTTTAACGTCAAATAATTTGCATAATGTGCATTCAGGAGACATTTTAACAGTGAGATCCTCTTTTAGATAATGTTTTTATGGCCTTGAAATATAATACCTATTTGGAAATCTTTGAGAAGTTTTGAGAAGGATTTCTTTTAATCACAAATATACAAGATATGCATCAGCAAAGTCCTACTGGTCAGCCCACACACAGTCACAAATGTATCAGTGACACCGAGCGGAAGTTCATGAGACACAACACAAACAATCCTGCAATAAATCGTTATGATGAAGCGTTAAAGCTGATTGAATGGGATCTAATTTTGACCCTGTACCTGAAGGACTCTTCCAAGTCTCACCAGAGGAAGAGAAGCTATATCACAAAATATTAAATGCATGAAATTTTAAAAAAAGCAACTGAACATTTAAAACTCTCATGTGAAGTGTTAAATGGAATTGGATGTTTGCAAAGTCATGGTCATACAACATGCAACAAAGTGCTGACGATCAGTTTAGAAAACACAATGAGCGGCTGATCATAACCTCCTGGCGGGATCCAGAATGCGTCTCTGTGCCTATGTGACTCCCAGCTAACGCATCTCATTGACATGCGGCTGAGGGAGACCAATTAAAGCAATCGATAGGCGGACGAGATAGGACGCATTGAACATGCACACAGTCCTAATCAGCAGTGTTTTCGAATGAAGCAATTGCATAGTTAATCTTTTTTTTTTTTTGTCTCGCAGCTTAAATGGGGTCCCATCGAACAACAAAAGCGCTAATCACGGCATCTTCACACGCGGAGCGAGGCGCGGGGTAAATGTTCAATAAACTGCAGAGGAAGTTAATTTAGCAGTCGAGTCTATAAATGCTACAATTTTCCCTTCGGTGAATGTTTCTTAAAGAGTAGAATGACGGGGGGGGGGGGGGGGGGGGGGGGGGTTGTGATTAATGATGTGCCAAGTAAATAAATCTTGAAAAGCCTTGAACGAGCACTGTGGAGCGAAGCACGGAGGCTTTTACGGGTTCAACGGTGTACCGATTGAAAGGAGGCAATCACTGTACAGTGCATGCGTTAATGACAAGATTGTCAGCACTCCTTCATTGGAATGCATTTTTACTCTTGAATAACTGCCATTTACGCCTACGTTAAAAAAAAAGCAGGCATTAGTGCCGTTTCACAGTGTCTGTCAATGGCAGCGATGAGTTTTAAAAGGTTCGTGGACATCATATTAGCGTGATCTCGGTGAGGTGGAGCGGATGGTGCACCTGCACAACGACAAGAAGATAATGTGGTTACATACACAATCCCCGGCGCAGTAGTCAAGCTGTACCATGTGGAATTACTTTTGTTCCACCAATTATTATTCCCATATTTATTTATTTTTAAACTACACATTGCTTTTTAGACTCATCAGGTCACAAGGTCTGGGAAATGAAGTGAATGCGGAGGAGCTTGAAGCATGTACTCTCCGGAATGTCCAGCAGAGGGCGACTCCATGGGTTTCTATAGAAGTCTATGAGAAAATGATTCAACTCCTCACTTAGTTTTTAACGTCAGCAAACATTTTCCTGAGGAGTTTATGGTTCAATCTCTAGTTTCAAGTCTTCTTTAATACAGTGTGATGTTCATTTTGCAAATTATGGTCTCATTTAGAGTAAAATAGACGATAAAGCACCGTATACATTGGAGCGTGGATACAGCGTGATTGACAGCTAGTAGCATCCAGCCTTTTTTTAAACTTTTATTCATCTTTAATGTTTGGAAGTAAATTGATAGTTAGTCTTGCCAAACTTTATTGAACTTGTTAAATGATTTGTGTGATTAATTACGATTGTTTTGTTGACATGTCTTATGTGTATGCTATATTATTTATATTATTATAATTATTATGCTGCCGGGAAGGGAGTAAATCCTGGCTGCGAGGCGAATCCACAGCGACCCGGTGAACCAGAATCTCACCGTGTCCAGTCAGGATGCCGGGTTCGGAGGTCATGGCATCGCAGTAGTGCCGACGGCAGATCAGCATCCAGCCCTCCTCGCTCGCTGCGTCTACAGATGCCGACAGGAATGAAGTGATCTCGGAGTCTGTGCACGGAGAGAGAGAAAAAAAAAATGAAAAGAAATCACAATGCAACTAATGAAGAACAGCTACTAGGACATTTATCTCACCCTGTGAGATATGGAGGATGTTTGGCAGGTCCAAGGTGTAGCAGGGAGGAAGAGGGTGGCTGGAAAACATGGGCCAGGGATACGGATCTTCACCCTGGAGGGAGCAGGTAAAGAATTATCCATCACACCTTCATTTATAAAAATATTTTAATTGGTGGAATTAAAACATATTTTATTAGTGTCATATGAGATAAATATACTGTACATGTAAGGCTGATGTTTCATGATATCAGCATTCATTACTGCACTGCTCCAGTTTTTTATGGTTGTGTAGGAGTTTACTGTGGCGTTGATGGTGATTATGTTGGTTTGTTAACATTTATTCGTAATTTAATAAACAAAACAAAAACTGATGACAGATTAATTCATTACAGAGTTAAAGAGTAATGAGTTTTGTGCCGAGCTGGTAGCACTTCATCACAACATGTGTTTGTTCATATTTGTTTGCCATCAGTTCTTGGAGCCTTTTCATTTTTTCTTTCTCTTCTTTTATTCATTCCTTTTTCTTTGAAACCCACTGCTAGCGTTACATTTATTATGCCTGTCATGACTTATTTTCAAAGAAGCATAACTCTGGAGTCAAAACTCAGCATGTGGACAATGTGCTCTACATGTAAATAGGGTTTGGAAAAACAGGCATCTTCATCCGGTTGTTTGTACTTTCGCTCATGATAGTTCCTGCTCGTAATTGAGGGTGTGCTTTTGTGGTGATTTTGGAAAAAGATGCAGAGTCCCGATGATTCCAAACAATCCTTATGCTTCTTTGAGACAGCATGTGCATGCATACTGCATATTTCACTCTCCATAGCAGGATAAGACGACACACTGACAGAGCAATAAACCAGGATTTTACAGTTTCCCCAACTACAAAGTTGCTGACTACCCATCAAAAATATTATTTTTTTTATAATAACTTTTCAATGGTATCTTATGCAGATGTTTATTTCTCAGAAATATGTAATTTCACTGAGAACTCATTGATAAAACCTCCTCGTTTTTTAATTTAGTTCTTTCAAACAGATATTCTGATATATTATTACTCTGAATCAGTAATCGTGTATAATACTGAGCACTCTTATTAACTGTGTTGAAGACGCAATAATGTATTTCATCTTGGATCAAGAAGTATGACCATGGAAAATTTCACAAAAGATTTATCACTTATCTAGCAGCTTTTCTGCTCCTTGTATTTTCCAGAAGTAACAGGAGAGATGAACAAAAGAAACATGAAGGAAACGCTCACAATTCCCACTTTCCCCTTTTAGAATTCTCTTTCATACACTTTCCTTTACCTCTGTGGGAAAAAAAAGTGTGAACAACAGTTAAAAAATTGATATCTACAACAAAAACACGTTGACTAAAAGAGGCTGTGGGCTTCGAATAACAACTTCACCTGTAATAAAATGACCAGCGTCACAAAGTCAGACCAGAAAGTGATGGATGGGTTTGTGTGCAGTGAATACAGAGTTCGAGTTGATTAAGAACAGTGGGGAAAAAAAACAGACCATGTACTGTAGTCATAGACATGAAGTGCAAATTGTGTTTTTGTTCGATGGAAAAAAACTTTCCACCAACCTTTTCCAAAATCAGCCTCAAAAGAAGTGCAGCTATTTTTGCGGTTGCATGGCATTTTAGATCATAAAAAAAATCCGTTTACAGCTGACAATAAAGAGCAAACCTCCATCTGCTGATTCACACAATGTCATTTTTCATCTCCCAAAGAAACGCACCATTCTCTTTTATGCAAAAGTTGAAAACTTAAAATTTGCAGAAAAACAGTCAATCCATCCTGACAAGTGGAAAGAAAAACCACCGACTATTCAAAAGCAGGTTTTGGCGTGAGGAGTAAAGCCGGGGGCTGACCTCTTGCAGGGCTCGAGGAGGGAGCCTCCTCTCGGACGGACCTCCGACCACGCCGACGCGAACCAGCACGTGGTTCCTCTCCACTGACAGACTGTCGACGATGAACTCCCTGAGAAGGGAGAAGGACAAAGAAAATTACATTTTTATTCTAAATATATGTACAATTTTAATCTCTCGGCCCCATAATATCTTTCGACAAGGTTGTGCAACTACAGCTGCAAAATTTAATCAATTAATCGATTAGTAATCGACTACTAAATGAATCGCCAAGTATTTTGATAATCGATAATCAAAAGTAGTTTTTGTGAGAGAAAAAAATCATAATTTGATGTTTTCAGCTTCTCAAATATGAATATTTCTGGTTACTTTGCTCCTCTGTGACAGTGAACATCTTTGGTGTGTGGACAAAACAAAAATCATCTTGGAGTTTTGGGAAACACAATCATCATTTTTCATTTTATGGACCAAACAACTAATCGATAAATCTACAAAATAATTGAAAGATTAATCAATAATGAAAATAATCTTTAGTTGCAGCCAAAATCTAACATTAAACCAAATCTCTTAAAAACTTCCTCAGATGAGTTTCTATAATAAGTCATTAAACTTTGAATAGAGCCTCTGAATGACGATGTCATTGCTGCAAGGTAAGTTGCAAAAGAAAGGGAATGTTTCCATGTTAAATTTCAGATATAAGATGAGAATATTCCAATCATAAGGGCAGCGTTGGGGTAGACGGGTGTCGGAATTGGTGTATAGTTCTTAGTCTCTCTAGCTGAGGCAATTTGGGCTCATGATTGGTTAATAAAAAGGGGGACTATCTTCTTGTACAGGGCTCTTTGCCACAAAATGTCATTTGCATACATTTTTTTTCTGGACAGAAAAGTTACATAACTCACGGCTCAAACGGCGGAGGCCAAAAAAAAAAATGATGTGTGTAATGCCCTTACAAAGTAGTCTTGGTGAATTTGGATTCCATTGATATTTAAAAGGTCAGAGCAAAAGACGTTTCCGGGGAGGAAGAAAAAGTCGGGTAAATCAACAGTGAGACGCCCGAAAAGTAAAGTTTAGATGACACCGAAGAGGAGGAGAAGGAGGGTGAAAAGGGAAGAAGAGATGCTGTCCATGATGATAAAAGGAAGAGATGACGGGAAAGGGAGGTGGAACAATAAATTAGCAAGTCATCCTTCAGCAGAAATTGAGCCAGCACTCAGACATGCGACGCAGGTTGGCATTTCAGGGCCATTTCCATTCATAACCGATAGCCAATGGCTCTGCTGCGCATTACAAAAGAGAGAGGGAGAGAGTGGCTCTTGAACATCCACTCTGGGGAAATGGCCTTTTCACTTTTTCTTCCTGCTTTATTTCATTGTATTTTTGACAAGGCAAACAAACAAACAATTTCTCATCCTGATCGATGAATTAAAATGTTCCGTCATATCGGGATGACGCACAGAGGAGCAAAGAGACTATTTTCTATGGTTTGACTCATTTTTGTAATTTTTCTGTCGGCATCTGGTGGTAAAGTCGCAAACCGCAACCAACTGAGCGACCGACAGGGGACACTTCATGGCGGCCCACGGCTGATTCCATTTCGGGTTTTGGCAGCGCTGAAAATTCAACGCGAAAGGCAACCGTATTTAACACGACGCAGCAGACATGGAGACTCACACGGAGGTCGGGTCCTCCTCATGTAACTATATTTAACTCATTCAAAGTTGACGAAAAAACATTCTTTGTTGCAGGTGATTTATACATGTATGGACACATAGTTATGGACAATATATTCAATTTCTGCGAATCAGTTCTTCTTAATATTACACACTTTAGCTTTCATTTATAAAATGGGCAATAATGCTAATTTATGCAAATAAGCATCACAACAATGAAAACTAATAACTCACACACACACACAAAAGAATTGATACGGATTCGTTCATCAGTTCCTACCCGTCACTGTCGTCTGGCTCGGTGACGTTCTCCCTCTGACTCTGCAGCAGCGCGGAGCAGATGTCGTATTGGCTCTCCAGCAGCAGAAAGGAGTCCAGATTACTGCAGAGCACGCTGAGCAGTCTTCAGCCAGAACAAAGGCAAACGAAACACAAGACATTAGAGCACAGAGAGAGAACTGGCGTTGTGAGATACCATAGAGCGGCGCAGAGCAGTGCAGGCCTATTACGTAGCACATGCTGTACGAAGCAGATTTGGACGTTGGTCGTCAGTTTCCTGTGGCCTCGTACGTCAGAAAGTACCTATATCAATCAATGCAATTTTTCTCCACCGCGCTTGGTCGTGGCCAATTGCAAGCTTGGTTAAGTAGGAGCCCTTGGGGGAGGCTTCATGGTCCTTTTTTTGTTGCTGGTAATGACACCGGGCTCAAGCAGGCTGTTAAGCTCCAGTGGCATTTTGAGACATTAAAGTGGCAAAAGAAAAACCAAGAGCCGGAGAAAGTGCTAAAGGTTTTAATATGGTCCAATACCTGAAGAGAGGGGAAAAGCTTCATAAACTCTTTTTAGTCGTGCGTCAGTGACTTGAACTAGAGTGTAGCAACTATAAAAGGAAATTTAAACATATTGGACTTATATTGTATACATGTATATGTTAATATATATATATATAATGGCACCGGAGCTTATCTTAATTTAGACTGCGTTTAAGTGCTATGTAAAAAAAAAGGTCCCATATCTGTCACCGGTGTGCAGCGATCTGGTTAATGTGTATCGTCTCACCGCTCCCCAGACTACATCCCTGCAATTACTTATGGTAAAATTGGTCGTGTATATCAGGTTTCTTATCAAATTGGTCCTCTCATCATGTCAGATGATGCCAGGTGGACGACGCGTGCTTCTCGTTTCTCCCCACTGTTGATTAAAGGAGATGTATCATGCTCATATTTAGGTTCATAGTTTTGATTTGGGTTATTACTTGAGAAAGGTTTACATGCTTTTAATGTTCAATAAACACATCAGTTTCAGCAGAGTGTCCATTCCTGCAGCTCCTCTGTCCGGCCTCTGACTGAAACACTTGGTTTTAGCTCCTGTCTCTTTAAGACAGATAGTATATTACTTTTTTGGCAGTTTTATGTGCATGTGCAAGTTGGTTTTTTCTTCTCTATTATCCCTGTTATTAGGGGATCACAGCCATCAAGAACAACACGTCAACAATGAAAAGATCAAAAATATCAACGTTATTTCCAAACATTTTAAAATGACGAAAGGTCCCTTCAATTTCTAATAACGTGGGTGAAGTGTAGGTGGTTTTTTTCTGACATAAAAGAGGCACAGTAGTGTCTAACTCTGCACATGCTTATTGGCGTCTTCCGTGCGTTAAAGTCCTGGTGGGAAAAGCATCTCTCCTATCGGGCAGCAGCTGCTTCCTCTGCCGATGTGCTGGGCGGTTGCTCGGACTCCTGGTTGACTGACAGCACTTTTCACTTGTTCTGACAGCGACAGCAGCGAGAGGCCGAGAGTCTGTCGGGGGCTTTCTGACCTCTAACTGATGGATACAAAGAACCAGAGAACCAGGCCGTCTGCCAAACCTTGTTCCCTTCAGGAGTTTTCACTCTATAGGGCTGCGACTAATGATTATCTTTATTACCAGTTACGGCCGATTATGTTTTTTGATTAATCACTAGGTCTATGAGAGCATGAGCAAATAGTGAAAAATGCCATCACGATTTTCATAGAGTATAGACCAGGTAGACGTAGACAAATAGATTTTTTGTCTGAGCAGAAAGTCCAAATTCAAAACATATGCATTGTCCTATCGTGAAAGCCTGAGAAAAGCGGCAAAATGTAAAATGACTTAACTCAGTTATCAACTTTGTAGCAAATTCATTTTTGTTATCTACAAATAAATTAATCGATTCACCGTTGGAGCTCCATCTAATTGATGCCTTTTAGAGAGTTGTCAAACAAAGGTTTCAGTTATGGCCCGACATTGTATCCAAGCATAGGCAGCGATCCAGCGTTCAAATATAATCTCTGACAGACAATATTTGAGGTCTAAAACAGATATCATTTAAATGTTGGGCTACCCTGAGTTTCGGAATTAATTTGGACACCCGTTTTTGACAAGAAAACAGTTTTATCATTTGTCTCTAACCAGCTAACATTCTAAGCAAAACATTAGTGTGAATACTGGCTGAATGACAATGCATGATGGGCTGCATAGTTGGCCTCATAGAGGCCAAACACCCAGATGCTAATCGACAGCATGAAAGCAAAAATTCTTAAAAAGAAAAGATCAGGAGAATTACTGAAAGGCCAAATTCAGATGATGTCTTGCATGTAATATGTTCAAATTGAACACCGAGATAAACACTGAGGCCGGATGGTTGATAATTACTAAAATGTCCAATTCATCTCATCCAAGAATCTTTAAAGAAAAATTGTTTCTATTTTTTATGTATTGCTGACCAGGAATACAGCTCACTTTATCCAACGTTGGAAGATGCCAATTTATGACGGATGATTACGCCGCTGATTATGTGTCCACATGCATCAGAAGACTTATGTTTATAAACCAATTAAAAACCTGAGAGGAAATCCGCTCGCCAGCACGACTGATGATCACACCGCTGATCGATCGGTCACGCATGACGGGAGATGCAGATGGTCAGCAATGTGGTTGACTTAAGAAAAAAAAAAACTGTTTGAATCCAATCACCTAAAGCATCAATATATTTTTAAAAAAATGTAATAACCAATCATTGAATAATTAAAGAGTGAAGTAACGAGAACTCTGGATATTTATGGAACCAGACCATCCATGAAACTTCCATGAAGTTTGTGTGCGAATGACGAATAGTTGTAAATCCCCAAAAGGCTTTTGGGTAAAAAGTTTTCAAGATCAACACACTGGTACGCCAGCATTTGCTACACCACTGTGCCCATGAAAACAAGTGATTTCAACTAATGATTTGCACGTATCAAGTTAGCAGCATGAAAAGCCCAGAGGCTGTGCATCATCAAAGATCAATTAGGAGCTTCGCTGGGCCCAGACACTGCACGCTACTCCCGACAAAGCCATGAAACCTTAGCATAGTGTGGGGAATCTCGACGTTTTAATCTATCGTTACCGATCCTGACACAAAACAAAGTAATCCGCTTTCTCTTTTTCGTCCACCTCAGGCTGCTTTCACATCTGTTTAGTTCTGTAGAAAAAAATAATAAAATATTCATCTGCTTTAATTTAATCTATTTTAATTTAGTTCACTCTGTCTGGGGAGGTGAGATCATCACAGCAAATGAAATCTCTGACCCGCTTCAAAGGCTCTGTCCTAGTTCAAAAAGTAGTACCAAGTGGCAAGCCACGCCCATTGGTTTGTGAGCGGCCATTTTGAAGCATCAAGTTTAGTATTTTGACCGGCGCCATCTTGGATCTGTGAAACCGGAGGTAACCATATTTGGAGGAGCGTGAGGGAGGGGCCTGACAGAGCTCATCAACTTGACATCCACCTACACCTGCAACCTGCACCCTATTGGACTGTTGGCAGCCGTCAATGAACATCATGCTTCTCTGGAAGAAGACTTGAAACAAGAGATTGAACCATAAACTCCTCAGCAAAATGTTTACTGACATAAAAAAATAGTCTTCTATAGCAACAACCAGCGGAGTCGCCCTCTGCTGGTCATTCAAGAAAATGCAGGTTTCAGGCAGACACTTCCGCATTGGCTTCACTCTGTGCAGTGCCTGTTCTGTTCTCATATGTACGTACCTCACCTTAACCATGGCAACCGCTGGACCTTCCTACGATGCAAACATTGTAACAAAGTCGAGACACAACAGAGACTACAAACGTTTTCTGCTTGCACAGCATCATCATCAGTATTTGTGGACTTTCCTTTCAATTCTGGTTTATTTTAAAGGGTTGTGTGATCACAGTCATTAAAATAAAATTCAAAACAGGATGAAATGTCTAAAGTTCTGCACCAGCGCACACACTTGATGTGTTTAGTGCCATCACGAGCACAGAGAGTAGATTAGAGGCTTCCAAACAATTTAGACCGGGGAAAATACATGGGGGGGTAGAGTGGTGCGGTTGCCGTGACAACAAAGCGGCTTTTAGCAACAAGGAAGAGTGCTGAGGGATTTTAGCTCATTAGCTAGTGGAGATGGTGGAAACGGTAGCTTTTTTTTCCCCCACCCCGGAGGGGGGCTGCACTTCAGGAATGCTCAGTGATGCTCATGATTAGATTTTGCTTTGAATAGAGCAGAAAAGGTCAGAAATGTTGTGACACAGTGAACAGAGTCAAGTCCAGGGTTGATTTCAAATGGCTGCATTGCGAGCTCCACTAGAGCCGATTGCAGAATAGTTCAACCAACTGCGGAGATTTTCATTGTGATGGCTGCTTCATGTAAGTAACTGACTTCCTTTCCGATACTACTACAAGTTTAATAACCAACCACCAGCTTTCTTTTCTCATATATGGAATTTTTACCCGTTGCTGATTAATCAGCACCATGTCCTTGTGAGTAGTGGCTGCATTAAAGATGCAATCTTCCCCCTGTGGGATCAATAAAGCTCTATACCTATACCACGCTGTCACATCCCTTCAGGCAACGTATAATCAGAAAATCGAATCAAAACAGGCTGCAGTGCAACTTGGATGAAGCAGAGTTAAAGAAGCATGTGTTTTAGAATTCAACTGAGGGGGAGCCAATGAGGGTTAGATTGCAAAAAATAATTTATTCGGATTTTCTCATTATCTTAATTTTTTTTTCTAATTTACAGATTCAGCGTTTCCCCCAAGCAGGAGAATGGAAAATTAACTCGAAAGCTTCATGTAACCTTCGAAATTTACATTTGCTACCAAATCGACGCTATACGGTGAAGTTTATGGCTCGAGGCAGTTTATAACAAGATGGCATGACTTGTGATCGCTATACTGCTCCACACGTTTTAGCGAGAGTCTGTCAGAGAGTCTGGGCGGTAAATGAATAGAGACTCTCTCATTCCCTTTCTCTCGGTTTCTGGATGTTAATAGGAGTGGGCTGACTGACAGGCACAAGACGGAGTGAGTCAGCGTGGCTCCAAACAAGTCGGAGCTATTGTGATTCTGAAAGAAAGGCAAAGGGATGCTCGGCACAGACATGTACCTTTCTCCAGCACCTTTGTCTTATCATCTGTCTTCAAGACACATGTTGAGCTTCTTCTTTTTCTTCTTCTTCTATTTTTGAGTGACCTCAACAATGAACCTTATTTAACCCTTTAAGCAACAACATGCAACACTTCTCAGAGCTATTTGTTGTATATTCTATTGGATATTTGTCTTCTCAGCCTTCTCACTTAGAGGGGCAGTAAGCGATTCTATAGCAACACACGTTTTGTAAAAATTTGCGAATATTTTCTCACGCTCCGCTAGCTGTCGGTTTCTGTGTGCGCCGACACAAAGTCAAATTTTTGATAAAAAATAAATTGAAAACCCCCCAAAAATATGGTGCGGACCACAACACCCTACATGTATGCAGTTTGTAAACAGACACGTTAAGAGGCGTGCTAGCGACAGACACTATGACTCTGGAATTTTTGCCGTCCGTCTCTTCTCCAATATGGCTTACTGCCCCTTTAAATATACAAAATACACACACACTTATATCCACATTCCACACACACTCATTCACACCCATGCAGCCAGTCTTATTTCTCTCTTATCCACAGAAATCCTTTCATCGGCCTATCAATGCTGGGTAATCAAAGTATAAAGAACCGTGTCAGTCTGCCATTGCCAGAGGCTGAAGAACGTGTGTGCGTGTGTGTATGTGTGTGTGCGTACAGTAATTCAACATTGTGTCCTTACCCACCAGTGTTAAGTAATATCGGAATGAGAAAAAAAAGTCTCACCTCAGGCCAAATGTGTGAGACTGCTCATAGTGGAACAGCGAATGGATCTTTGCATCCGAGTTCACAGCAATCAGCCTGTCAATCAACTCCTGCGGAGCAACGTGAGAGGCTGTGAAAACGGAATATGGCAGATGCGGTGCAAAACGAAAACAGTGTGGATATTTAGAATGTGTAAGAAATGTGAAAAAAAAATGTGCATCAGCCTCTGTATTTGAAAGGGGGGGGGGGGTTATGGGGGAGCCCCTCTGTATTATGTAACAAATGCATTAGGTGATGGTGGTTGAAGGCAAAAATTTAAAAAAGGGCAAATGTGCCCTCATATGGCTGACAGAGGCATTGCATGACATTTTGAATTACACAGTAGGAAAAAACGCTCACAGGAATGGAGGTTGGCATTTCTCTCAGGGTGTATTCACTCTTGTTGGCTAAAGGCTGTTGAGCCAGCAGCGTCCATACGGACTGGGATGAGGAGAGCAGGTTGAGCAAGGACAGGAAGGACTGGGGAGACAAAAAGACAAAGAGACGGTTGTATATAAAATGGCAAAAGGCAACAACAAATTTATGAAGAAAAGCAGGTAAAAAGGGTGAAATTGCAACTGAACTCAAATCTGATCTCATGAGGACTTATGCTGCATATTTAGGAACGAGGAGGTCTGATCGTCTGGCCTGTAACCTGGCGGCCGAGCCACTTGATAAGGCCTCGCTTTAAAGTCACGTGTGGCAGCCGGGTTGACTGGTTATCCGTATTCACTTGGCTAGTTTCATTGAGAGGGAGGTTTCTGCGGAGAAAAAGAAGACTAAACTTACTAAACTAAAACTACACGTGGTACCTTGAGGCAGCTCCTGTCGATGGGGTCCATGGGTGTCGGTTGGGGACGGACTCCCCTCACCTCTTCACTTCCACACTCCAGCGTTGACCACAGCTCAGTCACCAGCGCCTGGACAAAACCTGCGAGACAACACAACAAACACCATGCCGGTGCTTTTTTTATGAATTTGTACGGAGAAATTTGCCTGTATGTCTCATTTCGACCTGTGCTGAATGCATTCAGACATGACTCAAGATGCTACCTGTAAACGTGCCATTAAAATCGTAATACTTCCAAATTTTAAGTTGCTTGATGTCTGCTATACGTCGATTGTAATGGGTGATGATGAGTAATGGACGACAGTACCTGAACAGCGCAACGCCACCACCCCAGGAGCAGTTGCTGCCACCTGTGTCACCATCACCCCGTAGCCAAACTTCTCACAGCGGCTCACCTACAGAAATAACACACAAAAAAACAACGTTATCCCCGTAAATTTTTCTGTTCTATCTTTGTAGTTTTTGCTTACTGGTCAAAATAAATGAGATGGTGGGACAATATGGAAAAGTAAAGGATTAATGTAGAAAAAAGGACGCGTGAAGGGGAGAGGGTGGTTCTTTATTAATTACGCCGCAATGTCACAACTAAAAATAAGCAAAATATAATTACATTCCATAATTAAAGTGAAATGCATAAATAAGAGCAGCGATTACAACAGCGCACAAACAACGGCAGTAAATTAAGCCTATTGGGGATTAGCTACGGTTTAAGACTCGGATGCATGTGGGTTTGCAATATGAATTATGGAGAATAGTATGTATGTAAGGGATGTGTAGTGGAGTCCAGAGATTTAATTAATCAAACCAGGTGTGGAAGTAGCAACACAACGTACAAGCCTCCAGACTACGAATGAATAGTGAACGATCCACAGGAAGTGTGACTCTGTGGCTTTGAGGAGTAGCAGGACCAACGAATTACCAAATCTCGACAAAAGGCAGACAGAACGAATTAAAGGTTTTAAGATAGATTATGTTCCGATGGACGAAGCGTTACACAAATACTGTACGCACCCATATTATATTTTACGTTACAAAAGTTCAGTTTGTGCAGCAAAAATTTGATTTACGATTATATCTATAAAAAAAACACAGATGTAATTGTAAATGTAACTTTGAATAAAAAAAATACACATTCAGCCGTTTATTCCAGTATCTATGAAAACAATTATAATGTATGGTCCTTCTGCTAAAGTCAGTCACCTCTGATTTTAATTCAACGTGAATAAATGTACTTGACATAAAAGTTATATAACTTTGTCCAAATTCTGCTATGGCTCATACTGTTGGTACAGTAACTCAAGTCAATATGAGCACTTGAACAACAATATAATTTTGGCATCATCGAAAAGCATCGAGGAGGATTAAAAACGGAGCCACTGCCAAGGTCACTTTTTCCAGAGCTTCCATAATAGGCGATTAAATGGCACCGTCATCAAAACTACACGAGCATCGGCGCGTATCAGCGTTTCTACACTAAAGTTGGGTGAGTTTCCAGGAGTGACTGTGTTGCTGTTAAAGGGCATTTGGCTCAGCAAATGTACAGACTATTAATAAAAGGTGTGGTTGCTGTGCAAATCGCCGGTAATACGTGCGTAGGAATTGTGAAGTTCTGCGTTTTTGCCAGTTACCTGCAGTTTTTTAGAGAAGCGAGAAAACATGTAGGAGACGCATTCGTTCATGGCCCCCATCTGCTGGAGCAGCAGCAGACCTTTGGGAGTGGCGGCGAAGTTCAGCAGGCTGTCCAACAACGTCTCCTCCCAGATGAGCCTGTTCCAGCATCAGAGAGAGACAGAGAGAGACAGAGTGAGCGAGCCGCTGCCCAATGCATCCGGACTGAGAGAAACAAACAAGCCCCTGGAAGTCAATTTATTACACAAGCGAGCAGCAGGGTTAACGGATGGATAATGTGCAGCTGGTAAATGGGCTTCTTGGGTGGAGAAATGCTGACTATGACTCGAGCAGCCCGATCAGAACAGATATTATTTTCTTTCTTTAAGTAGACCGAGATTTCAAAAATGAGTTTCTGGCACCATTTATTGTACCAACTACCTCACAATGATGCATCAAAGAGCTACATCCCTTCAGGGTGCTGAGGCGATGTAGTGCCTTGAAAAACAAAACACAATTTTTCTGACTTTTCTCATAAATTTACCACTTTAATCTCAAAGAATATCCAAGTGTTTTCCTCGTGAATTTACGACTTTTAATGTCAGAAATTCTGTGTTTTTTTCTCAGAATATTACCCCCCTCCTCCGGCTCCGTAATTTTTTTTCCCCCCTACAATGGCCCTAATATGTCGCCGTACATATTTACCATGTACACAAGTTGTTTGGGGGGAGGGGGGGTTGTTGTTGGGTTTTTTTTTAAATCCAAGTCTGGACCAAAATGAAACATTGACAAATCTTTGTTTTGAAGACAATCGGGTATTTTTCTCTTTTGATTTTGATTTGCTGTTTCCTGTAGGTGGAGATAAAACACACAACATCAGTTCAGTTCATCTGGGCGAACAGCCAGGGCAAATACACTGTGACCCGGTTATGGGAGGAGGACACCGCTGCACGGTTTCAACCTCATGGGTTCAACCTCATTTTATCATTCAGGTTAATCAGCCATTTGCTGCTGAATTAAAAAAAAGTCAAGCACAGTTTTACCAGTTTTGTTTTCCACTGCATGAGCTACAGTGCTAAACTATAGGAGGCCATTCCATATGTTACAACAAATGAGATAAGATAAGATATTCCTTTATTGGTCCCACATGGGGATATTTGGTTGTTACAGCAGCACAGTGGACAGAATATAGGAGAAGTAGCAGAATAGAAAGAAATTTACAGGAATTTGTACAAAATATAACAAAATGTAAAAATATATATAATATGTACAGCGCAGTAGCAATAGTTGCATATGGGGAATAAATATAGATATTGCACAGTTAGTTATTGCACCGTTAGTTATTTCACAGGAGGGGGAAGGTGGTGTAAACTAAGTTAAACCTGATTTTATTGTCTCCTGGCAAATAATACTTGAATCGTCTGTAATACCTGCATTATGACTAATCTCTACTTTAAATCAAAGGATTCGAATCACGCTCTCAAATGGTATGTGTGTCTGTGTGTGTGTGTGTGTGTGTGTGTGTGTGTGTGTGTGTGTGTGTGTGTGTGTGTGTGTGTGTGTGTGTGTGCGTGCGTGCGTGCGTGCGTGCGTGTGTGCATGTGTAACCTCACATGTTCTGAAGTTCCTGGGTGGATGCCCTAGCAGTGGGCCCTGGCATCGGGGTAGGAACTCTTTCAGACAAGGAACTTGTCTGTCAATAAGGAAGAAAAATTTATTAGTTTAAGTATAACTTTTTATTTTATTTTTTTTTTTTTAATCAAGGTTTATGAGTGTGTTGGCACATCTGCAGGTTTCAGACCAGAATTACTCACAGCTTTATGCTGCCAGAACAGTGAGCGATTCCAAAGCAGTTCCCTCTGTTTTTTTCTTTATTCTACATTAAATTAACTTCATATTCACATTGAACTTTTTCTGAGTACATAGAAAAATTATGGAAACTTTGTTTCTTTTGTGACTTTCACTGTGCTGTTGATGTACGATTGGCCTTTGTCTCTTTTTCTTTAATATCTATGACTGATTAAATCCAATATTCAGAAGAGCAAACTAAATGAGTGCTATGAAAACTACTCTGGCAGACCGAATTCACTCTTCATCGCCATTACTCGTACTAACAACCAGTTTAAAAAGTTCATGAAACATCTGACAACAGTGGAAATCATATCAACATCCTATAGTCAATCAAACATTTAACTGCTCCCCCCTGTGAACCATTAACTTTGTTTAGTGAAAACAGATGTGGGATCGGCTCTGAGACATCGGGTTGTACATGTTGTCCAGGGTGACAGTGCAGTATGCGCAGGCGGAAAATAATTAATCTTTAACGCAGACTGGGGAGAGACAGAAGGAAGTGAGTGACGAAATGTTTCTAGACTCATGCCGAGAAGATAACTTTTTGACATGGGTGTTTTGAAAAACAAGGAGGTACGACGAGAGCAGGGCTGTGCAACGGTTGATCGATTACTAATCGAATACTAAATTAATCGCCAACTATTTTGATAAACGATTAATCGGTTCAAAAAGTCAATATTCTCTGATTTCAGCTTCTTAAATGTGAATATTTTCTGGTTTCTTTGCTCCTCTATGACAGTGAACTGAGTATCTTCGGTGTGTCGCCAAAACAAAATCATAATTTGGTAGTTGGGGGAAACACGATCAACATTTTATGACATTTTATGGACCAAACAACTAATCGATTAATCGAGAAAATAACGGACAGATTAATCGATAACGTAAATTATCCTTAGTCGCAGCCCTAGACGAGAGTTAGAAAATTTACCACTGAGATATGTTATCTTCTTCACTATGCCTCTAACTGTACAGTGTCAGTCGTGGCCTGGAGTTGATTTTGGTTTTGCTTGCACATTCGCTTGTTTTTCCCTTTAATATAGTCTGTGTTTTTGATCACAGACTATATTACTGAACACATTCAGATTTTTGTGCTTGGTTAAGACAGAGTTCTGCCGTATTCTGGACTAAAGGAATCAGAATATAGTGGCTAGTTAATTTGCCACTTAAATGTAGAAGTAGCTTTTCCTTTTTTGCAGAGAATCAAACAAAAAGAGAGAAGACTGAATTCATCAAGCAATGAAACGTGACAGGAGTGTTCCAGCTAGTGAAACTGCTCATCAGATGCAGGTACCTTTTTCCATGCAGCGGCTATAGCCGCGTGCAGGCCGTGGGGTCGGAGGACCTGCAGACCCTCGCACGTGTTGTACATCTGCCTGCAGACGAAGATGAAAGCTCCGCACAACGTTTGCCGTGCGTCGGATTCGCTCAGCGACGGCAGCTCGTCGTTCAGCAGCCTCAGGGTGAACTGCACGACGACGAGAGCAGCGGTGGTTCTTCTGCAGAGACGAGAGACAAACAGACAAGGTACGATAATAATATAGTCCCTAATCCTAATCTGTGACTTTCACTTTCTATGTTTGTTTGGAATTTAACAAATCGACAATCTTTCTCAGGCTGGACTCTCCATGACTTAAGTACTTGAAGACCAAAACCACAGTGATGGAGATGTCTACTCAACTCATTAGCACAACATTACCGGATGGAAGTTGCTTAGATACGAGTTTGATTAGCACTCAGCAGTGAATTGGTCATAATAAACTTAAATCAACTCGGCTGCAGCCTTGGATAAAGCAGAATAGCTCATTCACAACAACAAACTGAACCTGCCGAGGTCACGGTCATGGTCGGCCAATTAAAATGGAATAACAACCTGGAGCCACTGAGCGACCTCCGATCAACTGTGTGTGTTTGCCGCAGCAACGCTCTCGTTCATCAAAGATAATAAATGCACATGTCTGATACGCCAGCAACATCCTTGGGTGTAATCTGCTCTCTTATGCAGAAACCAGGAGGCTCAGGTTAGGCTAAACTTAAATCTCCATTGAAGTCAGGGAAATGTAATTTATTCATTACAATCAGAAAAAGACAAAACGACACTGTGTGTGAATTTAAAAATCAATTCAATCACGCTGCCTCACCTCTCGCCGTGCGCCACCAGGACGTTCTCCTCGTGCAGGAACAGAGCTAATCCCCGGTCCGTGTTTGCGACGCGAGCCAGAATGTCAGCGACGAGCGTCAGCGCAACGGCGGGAGACTTTAATTCGCACTGCAAAACCGAAAAGAGAGTAAACAGACAAAATTAGATGACAGCTACTTCACACACACACACAGAATCCCAGTGGATATCAAAAATTGAAATAACATCATTAACTCTGACAATGATGGAACAGAGGAGAAAAAAAGCGGTTATATTTTTCATGAACTACGATTCCACTTTGTGAAAACATTGCTGTGACAAGTTGACAGTTACTCTGGTGTTTCCTCCAAATAGGATTGTAAGAATGAGTGGGTGAGAATTTGTAATAAACCACGTTCGATATAGACTATAGAAATATGGCTAAATGCTTAAGGGTTAAAATTAGAGCTGCTGATCAACTGAAGGTAGGACAAGGGATGAACTCGGTTGACAGATTTGAATATTTTGAGTCACAATTGTCAGACATCCTTAAAATTAGATCAAGTTAGAAAATAAAGGAAGTGTCCTCCCCAGAATTTTAATATTAACAGGTTGAAACAGTCACTGGAATAGAATTGAAACCATTAGAAAAGTTCACGTTCACACCAGAAATGGAGGCACTCTTGATGTGGAAAATTAAAAAGCCTCTATCCGTGTTATTGTGCCTTAATGTGGTGTATATATTTTTGTGCCGGATCATTTGCTGTGTTTTTTTTTCGGCATTGTACATTATGTTTAAATTAGGCCATATCCTCCATTATGTTGTTTTTTTATCTTTACCATTCATTAGCCACACTAATAAAGGCTTTTTAATATATATATATAAAGCTCTACCAGGTAGTTTACCTGCTTATACACTATTGTGTTGTAGTGTGTGTGTGTGTGTGTGTGTGTGTGTGTGTGTGTGTGTTGACCTGCTGTCCATTGAGCAGAGCTATAACCGGAGCCAGCAGCGTCTCTATGACAGCCGGCTGGTGGAGACACTCGGCAGCGCACTCTGTCCTGTCGCCCAGCGTCCACAGCACCTCCATCACCAGGCCGCTGGGCGACAGGGGGTCTGAGGACACACACAGGCGGTGTAACATTTACATGCTTTACACTTCGTGATTCAGGATGCAGATTCATACAGATGTCCCAATCTTAGACAAGATTCATTTCATTGTTTTAATATTTAGGATATATGTATCATCACGGGACTTTGGTTAAACTTCTTACTCTCATTAGAATTTTTTTGTTTTGGTTTGAAAACATTGCCAAACTGAAAATCCAAATATCTTGTCAAGAATAAGAAATTGTACTATTTTTGTAAATAAACATTTTAAACACATTTAAAACAATTCTGTAGCTCTCTCTGCGAAAATAACTTTTAGAACTTTTTATCTCACTTTATTTGGAAACTGCTGCTGACGACTGACTTTATGTTTTTGCTTTTAGTCTGTTTTTTATTTATTGTTCTGATATATGTAAGGGGAGGAAGCAAGAAAATTCTGTTCTATTCTATTCTCAAAAAACACTTCCATTATTAACTTTTGTACATATTTCTGACTGTAGTAGTATGACTCAGAATAAACTCAAGCGAGTGGTACATGACATCTTCATCAGACTGGCAGGTAAAATATTAATTCAAAAATCTATGACTTGACTCAGGATGACGCCCTGCTGCACCCTGAGGAAACGCTCCTCTGACGAAGTCAATCTTAAGGGAAAACTATTGATCACTGTGTGGGCAGCAAAGTTTTGGCGCAGTGTAATTCCTGACAATGAATGGGGGCAATAAAGCAAGGTCTTCCAGGGAGACGAGCGTAGTGCCGCATGACTAAGTACAAGGTTAAGAGATAAAAGATATGGTCTGAGGAATGCTGCTACGCCTCGCAGGGAGAGTCACAACGTTCCCCTCGGTCCCTGATTCAGAGTCTGGAAAGAAGATATGGGGAGGATGCCGAAACTCGTTAACGTAGTGTGTGTGAGTGTGTGTGTGTGTGTGTGTGTGTGTGTGGGACCCACCTGTGTATGATGTGTCACTGTGTAGACGCTCGGGCTGTTGGTACATGATGTGAATCAGGATGACCACCAGGTCTGCCAGACCGACTGGATCTGAAACACCGACATGATGAGTAACTGAGTCTGGTGATTCAGACACTACGAGTAGTGGTTACTGATGAGAAGGAAGTCTGATGTTTTGGTAACCTTGGAGACGAGGGTCAACTTTGTGTGTTATTACCAAGAAAAACTCGAATGGCTTCGTATTTGTGGGAGAGGTTTTAGTACTTTTTTTTTCTTGAGGCTCAAGGATGCTGGATTTTTCACTACTTTCTGATATTTTATAGCCAACGTCATTAAATCGATGAATTGGAAAAATTGCCAATATCATATAATGTTCATGTGACAAGAAAAGTATGTGTTACAGCTAATGCATTGTTACTGAATCTGTCAATTCTTCTAGAAGTATGGGCAACATTTCCAAAATTACTGTATAAGGAAAACACTGAAGAAGAAATGTTAAGGACAACTCCTATTCACTAACCACTGAACTGAAGTGTGTGACGGTATTGAAATTCTTCATATTGCACATAAACAATACTGGAAATGCGAAAAATTCTCACACTTTATGAGAGAACCGAACTCGGGGAAAAATAGAAAGTGAGGCCTTGAGAGATATTTTCTGGAAATTTTACAAAGGCGGTTTGGCAGGAGTAGTTATGGAAAATGTACCGAGCAACATTACCTTCGAGGTGTGGAGAGACTCATCAGGAGGTCTCCACCTAAAAAGCGGCCTTGTGGCTGCTATAAAACTTTCCAACGTCAGCGATTTTGATTGTCCCTGGACGAGGGTTAAGTGGAGTGGCAGCAGACGATAAGTCTAACTTACTAATCAATAATGTTGCATAACTTTTATCAGGGTTTATGATATGGTGGAGGGGAGTGGTGCCAATGCGTAAGCTGATCAGACACATTCCATATGACATACAATGTTGTAAAGATTGGATTTTACAACAATTTTTGCAGTTACATCACTAAGGTGGAGATCAAAATCAGCACAAGGCATGGACGTGAAGTGAATTTTTTAAAGACGTGCAACAATACAATATACAGTGTAAGGCTTTTTATAAAGTGTGGACATCAACTACAGCAAACTTTATAATTGTTTTAGTGGTGCAACAATGTCAAAAACTATATGATATATACAGTGACATAAAAAGTGCTTAAAGGACGAAGTTTTGCACCTTTGCGTTTCCTCACTTTGACGGGGAAGAGCTTTCTTCCATTGGTGTAGATGAGGAGTTTTCCCAGGAAACACAGGGAGTGAACAACCACGGCGTATTCCAGCTCCTTTCCCGAATAAACACTCCTCTGGACTAAAGCAGAAAATGAACGATGAAGTAATTTGAATTGCTGTAATCACATTTCTAGTTCCCATGATATTGTTGATAATGTTGCTGGAGGTAGCGACGCTAAGAAAACCCAGAGGGGGAAAAGTAAAAGAAATACATGTTTGTGTTGAAGAGATTTTGTTTGAATTTTCATACATAACCTGAAAAGGATGAAGAGAAAAATGCCGTTAAGTATTCATAAAGTTTGTGACATTATTTTTGATCATATTCTAATCTACTCGAATGAATGCCCTTGTTGCTATGATGTTATGGCGGACACATGTCGTTATCCAAAGCTTGCGGAGAGAGATTGACAAGTACAAAGAAAAACCCATGTGACACCTCGCAGGGCCTCTCGGGTGCGGAGAATGAAAAAGAAGCACTGCTCTGTTTGCTCGTCTTCCACAGAGGAGCGTATCGGGGGCTGCGAGGTGTGGGGCGGCGTGTATATCTCTGCTCATCCGACACAAGGTCAAACTGTTCCGTCTCAAGGAGTCAGCTGGCTGACAGGGGATAGCGCACCGACATCGACATTCCCTCACAACCCCGTCGACCACCGTGTTGAATTTTCAACACTTGAATGTGCAACTGGATGTGTCGCACTTCACCGTTTATCACTACTCCGAGTGCTAATTAGGTTAAATACTGTAAACGAAGAATCTGAGAGAAAGTAAAGGGGTTTTAAAAGGGTACCAAAGTTGTGTGTTACCCTTTTAATCATTTAGTCACGTCTTTCATTAGAATGTTACTCTGAACAGTTTGTATCTTTTTCGTAATTTCTTCCATCTACCATTTTTCTCATCACTCCTCAGTTTCTAATGTGTGTGTGCACATTACGGAATAAATTATGACGAGGAAAAGTCTTGGGACTAATACATTTAACACCCACAGGCATGAAATGAAGCATTACTTTCTCATTTGGGCTTTCGCACAGTGGGTTCGTCCCGACATATTTTTGGTCTGTTTCACAGGACGCATTAGATCGGCGTTAATGCCAAATGTGCTCATGTTTACCACAAAGAGTGAGAGTCCGCGCGGAGGCCGGTGTTCAATTATGCTTGATAAGAGAGAGAGGAGATAAACCTGCTGAGTCTACGGGGCTGTTTTTTACTCACCGGCGTTCCGCTGCTGCTCTGCTGACGGGGGATCAGCTGTCTCGTTTGTGAAGCGTTCACAGCGTTCACTGTAACAGATACACTGCTGAAGAGCCGCAACAATCTGGACAGAATAAAGGGATTAACGTGAATGTTGTGGTTTGGTTGCTGTAAACATTTGATTAGCTGGATGAAATAACAGTTCCTGATCAGTTGATGATCTATATTGTGACTCACCAGAGACTTGTATTTTCTCTCCAGGAGTCTTAGAACCACAGTCCTACTGTAGCAGCCATGCTGCGATAGCAACAGGTCGGCGGATCAAGAAACAAAAGATGAAATGTGAGGCAGAGTGCATTTATGAGCAACATAGAAAGATCATGTCCTTATTACATAAAACATGAAAAAAAAATACTGTTTACAAAAAATGCACTCTGCTAAAAATTAAAGAGAAAGCTGCAATACACACCATCCACTTATTAAACCAGGTAGCTCTGATGTCGAGTAAGGCCAGTAAGTGAATTGGCTCCAGGGTTTTCTCTGTCCTGGGAGAGGTCGAGCCAGGTTCATGGTGGAGGGACAACAGGGAGAAGGTGCTCTCTATAATTTCCTCCATATACCTAACGCAGGGTTTAAAAAATAAAAATACAACTGAAACAGAGGGATTTGGACATGAATTAACCGTGTGGTAAATATGTGCACCAAATTCCATGTTGGTCTACACTGCAGCATTTTGATTTTGAATCCAATTTTGTTTTAATTAAATCAGTAGCTACTCACTTCTCTGGATGACGGATCCAAAAAGTCGTCACCTCCTTTTGAAAGTCATTCATCAATCGAATCTGAGGCAGAGGGAGGAGAAGAAGCTGAAGTGTGTTTCAACGGCAACTGATGATTGCTGCTGTTGAAGACGAGACACACCCGGTACCTGTTTGAGAAGACGAACAACCTCGGGTCTGTTCGTGTCGACGGTCGCCGAGCCCGTCGGGAAGCTCAGCTTGTGGGACGTGAAACTGATCTCCACACTTTTAGCTAAATGAGGGTAAAGTATACATATTACAAAAGTTACTAGCCGTACAACATTAAAATATTCCGTCTTCTTTTGGGACTGTAAACAAACAGTAGCTGACCCTTTAAAAAATATATTTATTTTTCTTATGAATAAAAATACTTTTTTGGTGATTTCAAACTAAACGCAGTCAGAGTGCCCTACCCAAGCTGGTATAGATCTCTCGTGTCACATTCAGGGGAGAGGAGGAGAAGCTTTTAGCGAAGAACTGCAGCACGTTATCCTGCGGGAGGTGTGAGAGTATGATACACATCCATCAAATTTAATCAATGATACATAAATGTCAGATTACAAAAAACAATGTGCGGAAATTTAAAAAAAAAAAAGGAACATTTTTTTCAGCTGTCGTCCGATAAGACTCGCAGGCGTATTTGTAGCCAATTTGCTCCCAATCATTAAAGGGACAACAGCATTCTCTTGTTTTCTTCTCAATTAAGCTGATGTGGCATTTTGGACGATTTAACAACAATATTTTTTCTAGCTTGTTATCGGCAATTATAAAAGCTTGACGTTGTTCATAAGTCTGACATGATTATTATGGATTAATTCGTACAGTTAAGTGGATAAAATGTGAATTTGCAGCAACACTGATTGCTGATGTGTCGAGGCTGCTCGGGACTCACGGCGAGGTCGGGGTCGGGCTCGGTCAGAGCCGCACAGAGCTTCCTGCGCAGGCCACTCCAGCTCTCACAGCTCAGCACATCCGAGGGAGGGGCACAGCAGAGCGCCTGGAGAGCCTGCCAACGGACCTGCACACAAAGTAACAAGGCTTCAACTGTTAATCACATTATTATTATTTTTATATAATGAAGTGAGCTTTTTTACCTCTTTGGGTCTGCTGGGGTCAAGTTTTTCAGCCAAGTCTTGCAGCTGCTCTTGTCTGATGAATGCATAACTCTGAAAGGGAAGATGAAAGAAAAAGGAATTATGATGATGCACCTAAAAAGAGCTCTTATTGCTGCTCGATAGCCAGACGCCATCATTTCCATAGGTCACTGGGTGGATCTATACTGTAAACTCTCTCCTCATCCACGTCTCTGACCTGGTTGAAGGACGAGTCGCTGTCAGAGCAGTTGTCGATGTACTGGCTGTTGGACTGAGACTGTTGCCTCTCTCTGTGCAGCTCCTCTTTCCTCATCTGGTCCTCCTCGAATCTGTTGATCAAAGATTCCACGGCGACTATCATGGTGTTTTTCAGGGTCTGCATCATCTGCTGGTACCTGTCACAGAAAGGAGGAAGAACACTGCTCAAAAAATGCCTGCTTAAAAAATTAAGATAACGTCTTCATGACATTTATATGTGAAAGAGAGAAACTATGTACCGACAGTTTTTTTCTTTTAACTTGGGGGCATTGTATTTTGCCAACATGGACAAAAGGTAAGAGACATACTGTGGATGCCAATGAGATTTCCTGTGTGTAAAAATGACATTAGCTAGTTTCAAAATATAACTCAGTCATTCAATTTAAATAAAAACATGTGCAAACTGAGCTCTGAGACTTTTCATCGCTACACTCACTCGGCCGAGTCTCGGGTCCTCCTGGTGACGGCGTGGATCAGTGTGTCGTGGCCTGAGCCGATCGCATGTTGTCCCTCGCCTCTCGTCAGGTTCTTGGTTTCCTCCTCCACCACCGTCCCCAGAGAAGTCTCCACATACTGACGGAAGTACTTGACAAACTCATAACTGGAAGGAGAGCAACGACAGAACGTAGAACTATTAGTTATATATCCTTTTGACGATCAATTATTAATCAACTACTAAATTAATCTTACTAAAATATCTCTAATTTCAACTTTTCAAATATGAGTATTTTCTTGTGTCTTTGCTCCTGTATGACAGTAAACTATTTATTTTGTATGTGGACAAAACAAAACATCATCTTGGGCTTTTTTAAACACAATCGACATTTTTCACCGTTTTATGGACCAAACATCTAATCGAGAAGATAATCGACAGATTAATCGATAATGGAAATAATCATTAGTTGTTGTAATTGAGGCTTGATACGTCAGTTTAACCATAAACTTTATCATAAATTACTATAAATAAATAAAAACACAAATACAACCAAATATATATAGAACTTGAATTTAGAAAAAAATATATATATAAATATAAATATATATATATATATATATATTATGTAAAATGCAATCATAAATCCAATTTCTTTTCTGCATTATTTATTTTGTACAATAGAATATTTCATATACATAAGCTTTTAACTTTTAAAGGTAGCGTCATACTCTCCCGAGTCTGGTGTCCTTACTTGTGGAAGTTCTTGTCCGTCTCCTCCAGGTGAAGGAGGATCTCCTCTGCACACTCGGTGGACGGCGCGCCGGAGATCCTGTCGTTGATGCTGATCAGAAGCTGCTTGAGCAGCAACTGCAACTCCGACTCGTCTTCAGCCGACAACCGAGACATCTTGTCTTCAGCTGGTCCTGGAGATGGAAAAGAGAGGGGTCAATGCTTTTTCCATGCAAGGGGGAAATCCTTTTCTGTAGTGACTTCAGTTCATAGGTTGGGTTAGGGTCATATATATATATATATTACTGAGTGGTTGTCATCACAAATTTATGTTTTTTATGGAGCAAATTGCAAAATTATCATTTGTTTTTAGTTTGCTAACAGGTAGGAAGTTGTGCTCAAACAAAAAACAAGAACATGAGAGTTGGGTGTGTAACATCAGTCCAAGTGTATACACACACACACACACACACACACACACACACACACATTTTAATTTGATGAATGAGTTCCTTAAGTCGAACACGGGGGACTCTCTGCGCTCTCTGGTTAGCATGATGCTGCTACACGCTCAGCTAGCTAACTGTGCTGCGAAGCTAACCGAAGTTTAGCAAGACAACCGCGGCTACGCGACGAACAAAAACCTACCCACGACACAAGCTAACCGCCTGAACATGTAAACATACCGCATGTATAACACAGTACAACGCCTTGTCACCTCGTTTCGGGTCCATGAGAATCTTCTCATCCAGGTAGCATCCTGCCAAGCGACAGCGGCGTCTCTATGGAAACGGCCAGCAAGCGAAAACTGCTGTGCATTGTGGGGCGGCCTAAAGAAACCCGATGCTGCCTTCACGAGCTTTGGAAATGCGCCTTCTATAGAATATATAGTAGTGAGAATTACCGAATAAATGAAAAATTAGTGAGGTCGAAACATGAGCTGATATTTTTTGTGGCATATCTTAAATATTAATGAGTATTAATACTTTTAAATAAGGCAAGGTAAGGCAAGTTTATTTGTATAGCATATTTCAACAACAAGGCAATTCAAAGTGCTTAACATAAAACATTAAAAACAATTGGGAGAAAACAGATGAATCACATTGAAAAGAATAATACAAAATTATAACGAGAAAATAAAAACTCTACTGTTAAAGTAGAAAAAAGATAAAATATACTGTATATAAAAAGAACTGTTACGTTTTAGAGTCTGTCGCGGCTTTTTCCACGGGCTCTTGAATGCAGCATAGCCTGACGTGCCTTGTCACGTGACTCAATGTTTTGCTCCTCGAACCGGATGTGCAGGAGACGCTCATCTCTTAATGGAGGCAGTTTAATATCACATTTGTTTTATTAGAAAAATGACAACGTAGGAGCAGCGACCTTCTCCAGTCGCACCTCTGACTTCCTCGGTCGACGTTACTTTTTAGGCAACAGGGTGACGCTTTCAGCGACCGGTGAAAGCTTTCGTTAGCCAACTAGCATTAGCACTAGTGCGTTAGCATGGCGACGGCGGTGGACAGCTTCCCGCTCCTGTACAGAGAGATCTCTCGCTCCTGCAGCTCCTATTTCGAGACCCTGGCGCTGGTGGGCGCGCTGTACGCGGCCAGCAGGGCGGTGCGGCTGCTCAGGGACTGCTGCACGCTCGTCAGGGTGCACTTCCTGCCGAGGATGATCCCGAGCAAGAAGCTGACGCAGAGATACGGAGACTGGGCGGTCGTGCACGGTGAGGATGGAGATCTGAGAAGATGGCGTTGGCAAATGTTCGATCGATTCTTGTCAGAGGATTTGCTTAAATTTGGTTGTTTCATTTCTTTGACGAGTCAGCTTTCCATTTCAGTAATAAAGTAATCCTTTAGTGGCCCACCGTCCCATGGTCATCCTCATGTCCCCTCTCGTCTGTCAGGAGGATCCGAGCCTGTGGCCAAGGCGTACGTGGAGGAACTGGCCAAGCACGGCATCAGCATCATCTTCATCGCCGAGGACCACGCGTCCGTCGGAGACACCGCCGCGTCTCTCTCCCAGAGCTACGGCGTGGAGACCGTCGTGGTCCTCGCCGACTTCTCCCGGGACCGGGCGGCCAGCAAGTGCGTCAAAGACGCCGTGAGGGGGAAGGACGTCGGCTTCCTGGTGACCTGCGTGGACGAGTCTCTGACCTTCCCCCAGAGCCTGTTTGAAATCCCCGAGCAGAACCTGCTGGACCTGGTGAATAAGAACGTCGCGGTGGCCACGCTGATGGCCCGCCTGGTGCTGCCCGGGATGCTGGAGCGCAGCAGGGGTGCCGTGGTCAACATATCGTCGGGCGCCTGCTGCAGACCTCTGCCCGGACGGGCGGCGCTCACGGCCTGCACTGTGAGACAAAACACTCAAGAGACATATCCATAGCCTCATTTTCACAGCAGAGATGTTGATTTGTTATAGGATGAGGATGAGGGAAATAAGTAATATTATGAATGATGAACTATCTCATCATTTCAAACAGTCTATTCAGACATTAACACCCTTTTTTCTCTCCCGACACTCCAGGGCTACCTGGATCATTTCTCCAGAGCTCTTCACCTCGAGTACAGCAGCAAAGGGATCTTCATTCAAAGTCTGATTCCGTTCCAGGTAAGATACCTGACATGACCATGAATGAGAAGGACTTATCAAAGGCTGGCGTCGTATCCCTGAACAGATTAGTATGTAAGTATTTGTTCTGTTCCTGATGTCAATGAAAACGTTGCAAGTTTTTTCAAGCAGTTCTTTTGTCAGTTGGGGTTTAGTCAACTTTTAACATTTGAAAAAGTTGAAGAAAAAAAAATGTCTTGGCTCTTCATATATATTATCAGCCAGCGGCCAATCAGCCTCCTCGTCCCGGCACACACTCATTTACATACATTCACTCAATCAATCACACCTCATGCCAACAGTCAGGCCACAGGAAAGAGAGCAAAACACAACAATACACACACGGTTCTTCATATACAGTATGTATGTATGTTTATCCAGATCGCCTCAAGCAGGATACAACCATCCACATCCGAGTTGACGTCATCAGGAGAAAGCTGGCTTATGCCCAAACCGGACGTGTACGCTCGCCACGCCATCTCCACCCTGGGCGTCTCTCACAGGACCACCGGCTACTGGCCTCACACGCTGCAGGTCGGTTCATAGCAAGCGACGCTGTCGGTTGGCATTGGCGGGAAGGTTATGACATTTTTCATGATGTGGAATATGTAGCCTCTTTTTTTTAAACAGGTTTTAAAACATAAAATGCATTTCTGTTTGATGATCTGCTGTATCTCCTCTTTTCTCTCCACAGTATGGATTCATGAGGTATATTCCAGAGTGGATTTGGATTCTCGGATCTCGCCTGCTCATCAGTTCAAGCTAGAAGTTCACTTCTTAATCTGGTTACTGGATCTTTCGGTTACCGGAGTCACGTGTAGAGTTTTAATTTAGTTTCCTCCGGGATTCGTAAAGAGTAGATCTGTCGCATTGAATCCCAGGCTCTGTCGAGCACTGTAGTTGTCTGGATTCTCTCCTACCAGTTTGAAATAGACACATTTTGGTCCGTTAATTGACCATGATGTGACGAAAAAATTTCCGAATTCACCATAGAAACCAGACGACCAGATAATAAATGTCTCTACAGTTCAGACGTGTGCAGCGCCGGAGACGACACTCATGACATCATCTGGTTTTGGTGCCTGGACTTTGAATAGCATGAGCCTCCATAAAGTTCCAACCCATTGGACTATTGGATAAGAGGGGATTTCAAATGCCAAGTCTGAATTGTTTTAGTTTTTCTTCATTAAAGTTGAACAATGAAATACTTGGATGTTATAAAAAGAAAAAAAACTGAGTATAGAAGTTGCATGTAAGATCAAACGCCTCGCCTCTAGACCGAACAATACAATTGAACTATAAAAAACAAAATCTTAACAGATGAATCGTCCTGCGGGTGATCTGATTTGAACCAAAGGGGTTTCAGAAACATTTTAAGGAAGCTCTGGTTTTCACTGTGGGTTTTTTTTGTTTCCTTTTGTGGTAAGCTAACTTTCCAGTTTATCCAGGATGTGCTGATTTTCACCTGCAGTGATCACACACCCATTTGCACAAGTTACAGAGACAGACTGTTCACTTATAGGTCATATTCTTGCTTTAATTAATACAAATTCAAATACCAAATATAACCAAATACCAATCTGGATTATGACCAATCTAAAAGATAAACCGTAACATATTCTCGTAATGTAAGAATGTCTTCCTGCTCTGAACGAAGCGCGAGTTCAGATGAAACCATCATGTGCCAGAAGGTTATTATACATTCTGTTTTTCTTTTTAAGGAGTGTGTGTTTGAATGAGGAGCTGATATTTTTATGACAGTGAAAAAAAGTCTGTCGTCTCCAGCACTAAAAGTAAAATGTTTTGTTTTCGTTGAGAAACTATATTTGAGATTCGCTCGCTATATGTAAATGTTGCTGTAAATGTATAAGAGCAGAATCATATGTGTTGTGCTTACTGTGTTGAATCATGCACTACAATATACAGTGTAAAACATTCAATGATATTGTACAAAAACAGACCATAGCTGTAAGTGTTCACTTACATATATTTCATCATAGCAGAAAATGAGACCAATAAACTCTTTCGTCACTCCTATTTTATTGTCCCTGTTTTTATTATTGTGTATGGTGACTAGAAATGTGTTAATATTTGGCACAGTACCCGTCTTTGAGGGTGAATTTTTATTTATCTTAGCAGTTGGATTTTGGTTTCCGGCATATGATCCAATATGTGGACCCTGGTCTACGTGCTGAAGGCCGCGCAAACTGTTTTTCTCCAGAAAACAAGAGGGCGGTGTAAATCATTCACATACCGTGAGCCCGACGCCGTGCCGGCTGCCAGAGTCTAGTTTACCCTGCGACCTCCTGAGATCAGCTGGGTCAACGGAATCTGAATATAGCACACATGTAGTCTGACTTTAAAAGCAAGCTTCTTTTTCAGAAACAGGTCAAATTCCAAATCAAATAAGTTGCTTTGAAATTAACGAAACAAAAGGAAATGAGTTTAAATCTTAAATAAAGTAACAATGGTTACAAAAAGAGAATAAATAGTCCAGATGTATTAAACAAATGCAGAATATCACAAGTAATAGCAATAAAACATTTACTGCGGTTTCCTCCCTGATATTCTTTGGGAACAGTAATTTAAAAAAGGATACATGGGTTATTCAAATAAGTAAAAGTGCCTCATTGAGGCCAACAAGTGAGTCTGATGATGAACTCTGACCTAATATAGAAAACCAATTCAAATTAATGTGATTTTTTGTTTTTTACATGAAATACGTTTTAGCTCAGTCTTCATTTTTTTGGAAGGATGGAAAATATTGGTGATGGGGGTGGAGACGCTGCCTCACATGTCTCCCAGTAAGGGCCACGGCTTTTCATTCATTTGATTGACGTCGTTTCAAAACTTTCAGTAGCTTCCGAGAAAGAAAATGTGTTTATCCGCTGGTTTTTCTTGGTTTTCAACATCTGTTTAAATAAATATGTGACTTTATCTGCATGTGGATTCTTTTTGTACATGAGGAAAAAAGGACCAAACAAGATGGTTTCTTCAACTTAAATGTGTCTTAGGTCAATTTCTCTTTCCTTTTTTTTACGGGTAGTTTCAACTTTTACCAGCCACTCACGTCCGTTGTTGAGGACTGTACGTTCGTTGTTGTGGTTAGGACGGTGTCCTTCCTGATAAGACGCCGAAGGAACAATGAAAGGAAGACTGCTCCATCTTCTTCTCCTTCATTTTCCCTTCCCGTCGTCCTCTCGAGGCATCGCTCGCGCCGTCCACCTTTTTTTCTCAGTAGGATTGTTCCACCGGTGAGTTGATTTAAAAAAAAGAAAAGAAAAAAAAGAAATGTTCTTGCACTATATTCTTGTCAAAATGTATATGACTGGGACATTTTGTAGACTTGTGGATTTGTGTCCGGATACATTTATATCACAACAAGTTACGTTTTGTACCATGCACTATTTGGAGATACAGTAAATACACGTCGTTTGTACACTTGTGTACATCGGTGTCAAGAAGCTCACAAAGTGAGTGATGAAAAATGATTTCTTTAAACCCTGACTGGTGTTGAAGGGAACTGTGGTGTCAATGTAATCAATATTTGGTCTGATATGTGTTCAATTTTAATTCAAGCCTATTACTTTTATTTAAATAGAAATGGTACATTTAACTGTAAGGTTGCACAGAGTGGTGGAAAAAGTAATCTGTTATCTTCCAAGGTTTAGCCAACGTGCACACGTTTCGTGGCTACCGCCGTGGTCGTGACTCAACGATATTTTGGAGTTGGACCCATAAGTGAATCATGTGTTACTTGCATCAACTTGGTTAAAACGACATGTCACGGAAGAGATTTTGGCTTCTGCACAAAAGTCATATGTTGAGCAAATCCTAAAAAATTCTGTGATGTCTTCCTACGAACGTAGAGTTGAACACATGATACCATCTATTGAAGAGCATTGAATCCATTATAACGTGAAAAATAAAACTAACAGTCACGCGATCAGACGTCCAAAAATACTGTTAATATCCAAGCAAAAACAAGAAATGATTAGGTACAAGATCCATTTAACAGAAAAGGCTTAAATAGAAGTTATTTACTTATTTCAAACCCAAGTTGGTGACACAAACTTGGCTCAAGCTTTATGTGCTCAAGCAGGTTGGTCTGAACTCAAAATGTCTCTGTTATTTGATTAAAGATTTCCAGTGGTTGGCGTTAACCAAGGTCAAAGGGTCTTGGTTTCCAGCAGATACGTTTGTTTTGGAGACTTGAAATCAGCAGCTGTGGCTTTTTATCAGCAAAGTTGCAAGACTGCAAGAAACTAGAGAAAGTTTAGCCTTGTGAGAGAGTCGGTGTGTTCCGACTCTTACAACTACAACAAGACTCAATGTATCACCGTTTTTTAAAACCCCGACAGGCTGCAATCCTGGTTATATTGATATTCTTCTTCGGACAATCTTCATCGTCCGTCTGTGCGTCATAGTGGCTGGTATTTATTATACATCTCCCCGAAACAGATAGCAGGACAACTGGCGACTGAAATGGGCGAATGGGATCTGCTGGGCCGCCTGCTGGACAAAGTGCAGACCCACTCCACGGTGATCGGCAAGGTCTGGCTCACCGTGCTGTTCGTCTTCCGCATCCTGGTCCTGCGCGCCGGCGCTGAGAAGGTCTGGTAATACAGTGCAGCACATTTTCCAGGGATACCATTTGGGGAATAGGGGGGGAAATGTGTTGCTATTAAAAGGGGCATAATTTTGTGGATTGCTCAACTTTCTACAAAGAATAGGTATAACATCCTCCATCGTCTCCGTCTTGTCTTTCCCAGGTGTGGGGCGATGAGCAGTCTGACTTTGTCTGCAACACTCAGCAGCCCGGCTGCGAGAACGTCTGCTATGACCTCGCCTTCCCCATCTCCCACGTCCGCTTTTGGGTCCTTCAGATCATCGCCATTGCGACTCCGAAGCTGCTCTATCTCGGTCACGTGCTTCACGTGATCCACATTGAGAAGAAGGTGTGTTCCCTCACTGCAATGGGTGTTCATAGCAAATCATAGCAATGACAGCAGGAGTCAGTGGAAACCAAGCAACTACAAAGAATAGGGTGTTTCAACATGTTTTGACAATCTGTTTGAGTCTGTATCTCTAGATTTCTGGATTATTTCTAACTATGTCTTCTCTTCCTTCCAAATCCAAGGTGAAGGAGAGGTTGAAGAAACAGGCAGAGTTGGATGACCGAGGCACTCTGTTCCTCAGTAAGGCCTACAAAGTGCCCAAGTACACTAAGAGCACTGGCAAGATCAGCATCCGAGGTCACCTCCTCCGCAGTTACGTCCTCCACCTTGTGGCCAAGATAGTTCTGGAGGTTGTGTTCATTGCGGGCCAGTACTTTCTCTACGGTTTCACCCTCCAGACTCGCTACGTCTGCACCCGCTTCCCCTGCCCGCACAAGGTGGACTGCTTCCTGTCCAGGCCCACGGAGAAGTCGGTCATCATCTGGTTCATGCTGGTGGCGACGTTTGTGTCCCTCTTCCTCAGCGTGGTCGAGCTGCTCTATCTGTGCGTGAAGGCCGTGAAGGAGTGCATGGCGCGGAGGCAGGACTACACCGTGACCCCGGTGACGCCCCCGTTTTCGGGAAGGAAAGCCTTCAAGGGCGGGGACGAGACGATCCAGAACTGTGTCAACCTGGAGCTGGAGCTGCAGGGACAAATTGCGGGGGGGAACGGGGTCAAAGGTGGCTTGGGCAAGGTTGTTAAGACTGTACCATCTGAGGACGACATGGGGGAGGTCCACATCTGAGAGCGAGGAGTGATAAGCGATACGTTGTAGGTCGTTCCAGTATTTGTGTGCTTGGCTTCGGAGAGTACAGGGGGTGTGTGTGTGCGAAGTAAATAAAATTGGTGGGGGTTTGTGTGTGCCAGCTTCAGTACACAGGCCTCTGTCACACGCACAATGTGGTTTTTAAATGGCTTCAAGTAACCCATGTGACATAATAACAAAAACAAAAACAAAAAAAATCATTTTAAAATACTGTTCCGACTTATATTTTCGAGTGACTTGATTATTTTGGATAGATTTGGTTTTGGGTTCTATTTTTGGAATGATTTAAGACAATGTAGTTTTGATTCAGTAAACTTCTCCTTTTCAGAATCTGATTGTAATGAAATTGTCCTGTTCTTATTGTTTTGTCTTGTTTGCCCTGAACATTGTTGGGGGATGTTGCCCTGCAGTAATAAACAAGGTCCATACCATACTCATGCCTCTTGCAGAACTTATATATATATTTTTAATTTGCTCCTTTTAATCTGCTGCCAACAAACAACCAATTGTTGTTAATAATATCAGGAAAAAACATCAGGTTGCTTTGATTTAAAGAAATCGTTTGTCCGATTAGTGGATGAATACGAAGCTACAGCTAGGGGACAGTTAGCTTATAGCATGAACACTTAGCTCATCTCTGTCCAAAACAAAACAACAACAATCCTCCTACAGTACCAGAACCTCCAAAGCTCACTATAAAAACGTGTTATATCATAATTGTTTTACCCACAAAAATCAGTTTTCAGTGACCTCTTTGTGTCTGTACTGCATTTATCTTTGCTAAATGCTAAATGCTAATGCTGAATGCTAAATTAAGCTAACCGTGATCTAGCCATAGCCTTATATTTAGCACTCAGTCATTACACCTGTATCTATTTTCTCACGCAACTCTCCAAAAAGTTGCATATTCCTAAAATATTAAACTGAGACTGAAACTGATATATATATACATTTTAATTACTAATATATATATATATATATATATATATATATATATATATATATATATATATATATATTGAATTATATATATATATATATATAATTCAAATTTTACTATTTATATTATTTAAAGCAAACCGATAAATGCTTCAGTATGTTTATATTCATTCTTTCTAACTGACCCCTGATTTCTCCTGATAGAGGCAATGATGTATTTACAGACACTTTATCCTTCTTCTATTCGTCATTCAAAACCTCAGTCAAATACATGCAGAACATTTGAACAAAATCAGAAATGATCCTTATTTATGTAATATGTCTTATACTTGTACACACACACACCTTTTTTCTATTTATTGAAACCCCCCAAAATATCCTAGGCCATCTCCCAGATCTTGGCCCCCCGAGTGAGATACTGAGCACCTGTCAATTATTACACGCCTCTTCCTCTTGCTCTCGCTCTTTCATCAACTCGGTTTTTTTGCTCCCGTCTGTACAACGTGACATTACCGCCAGATGTGTGTTGCGCAAGGTGATTCCCTCGTTGTACTCACCCAGTGCAAAAATCCAGGGTCCAATTCAGTTAGCGATTCGCTGCCCGCCCGGAGACAGCCCTTCCCGACCAGGTCAGCAGGTAAGATGCAGCTCTGTCTTTTCTCTTCTCTGCCACAGATAGCTGATCCTTTGAGGAAATTCAGGAAAAGGATGATTTGCGCAGATGTCAATATTTGTGAAAATAGCCAGAATTTGAATTGTCCAGTACAATATCCAGATTTCTTTTCTGCATTTTTTGAAAGAAAATGATGGGTTGTAAATTTTCTCTATGCATCAGTCTGCTATACTTAAACTAACTAACTCAACTTCTAGTTTTACTGTGTTTCAAGTATACATATTTTAACTGTTATATAGAATATTGATGTAAGCTTTACCAAAAGATCCATTATCTTTATCTCTTTACCGGTCACTATATTGCCGCTTACTCTTCCATTCTTCATTGAAAATTCTGATTAATGATTACTTTGGATGAACCTAACTCGTCTGAGTTCCAGGAGGCTCTGGTGTCTTATTCCTTCTCGTGTAGCCCTACTCAAGAACAGGAAAAATGATTATTATCGAATTTAAACAGAACAATAAAGACTTTTTTTTTTCAACAGCAAATTTTTTGAAGGGTTATTTCAAACAAGTTTAGGAATTCCTCCTATTTATCGTCTGTTTGCCGAATTCTCCTTCTTCTCATCGCAGATCAGTATCTGAACATCACATCTAAACATGGGAGACTGGGGATTTCTGTCAGCCTTGCTGGACAAGGTCCAGTCCCACTCCACGGTCATCGGTAAGATCTGGATGAGCGTCCTCTTCCTGTTCAGGATCATGGTGCTGGGCGCCGGTGCCGAGAGCGTCTGGGGCGACGAGCAGTCGGGCTTCGTCTGCAACACCCAGCAGCCCGGTTGCGAGAACGTCTGCTACGACTGGACCTTCCCCATCTCGCACATCCGCTTCTGGGTCCTCCAGATCATCTTCGTCTCGACGCCGACGCTGGTCTACCTGGGCCACGCCATGCACATCATCCACAAGGAGAACAAGCTGAGGGAGCGGCTGTTGAGCCCCGGCGGGACCCAGCAGATCAAAAAGCCCAAATACACCAACGAGAAGGGGAAAGTGACGATCAAGGGGAACCTGCTGGGAAGCTACCTGACGCAGCTCGTGGTCAAGATCATCATCGAGTCCGCCTTCATAGCGGGCCAGTGGTACCTGTACGGCTTCATCATGGTGCCCATGTTCCCCTGCTCCAAGAAGCCGTGTCCCTTCACCGTGGAGTGCTACATGTCCCGCCCCACAGAGAAGACCATCTTCATCATCTTCATGCTGGTGGTCGCCTGCGTCTCCCTGCTCCTCAACTTCATCGAGGTGTTCTACCTGATCTGCACCAGGGTCCGGTGTGGGTCCAAGCGTCGCAATCACAAGATGAATTCGGCAGACTACCCCGCCAGCCTGTCAGCGCCCCGGTTTCCCACCACGGAGGAAGCGCTCAGGCAGAACAAGCTTAACATGGAGCAAGAGAGTAACAGTATCGGAGGGAGCCTGGAGGGGGCCAAAGAGGAGAAACAACTACTTGGCGGTCATTAAAAAAAAAAAAAAAGGGTGTGACAATATGAATGCATTCGCTTGTTTCAGATTCCCCCCCCACCATGCTTCCTTGTTTGAATAAGAGACTGAAGTGAATAGTTCTGACGATGTGGTGCACACATCCTGAAAGAAAATATGACAAAGTCACTCTATTACAATGTGGTACTATAAGCTGACACCAGTCTTGTTGACATAATAACACAAAAGGCCCACACTGTTGGAATTTTACATTCTTATTATTATCTTATTTTTTTAATGGAAATCTAATAATGGAATAGCGTGCAATACTGATAATGTATTTATCTTTTTTTCTATGCCCAGTTATTGAATATGTTCTTTCAGTTATTGTCATGTTCATTACCTAGGACTTGAAATAAATGAAATGCTTTCTGAATGATGGTGATGATGATGATGATGATGTTGATTGTGGTGAAGAGTCTTCACATTTTTTTTGTATGTTTTATTGTTTTTAATAAATAATAAAAGTTGGATTTAAAAAAAAAGAAGTTGCTCCATCGATCTATTCATTTTAGATGACAAGTTTACACTTTTCACTTCCAAGCCAAACAACTTACACTTATATTATAATACTGCATTGCTTCAAACTGATAAGTTATTGATTATTAGTCATTATTGATTACTTTTTAATTATTTTCAAGATTAAACCATCAAACGTATGTTCTATAAAATGACAGCATGAATCCAGACGTATTGAGTTTACTATAATAAAAGAAAAACAGACAATATCAACAATCTGAAAAGCTGAAACCAGCTAGAGTTTTAATCTTAAGTGCTAAACTATAATATACTATACTACACCAAGTGTGATTTATAAAGGGGAACCAATGCATCCATAATCATAATGAGGACCTCCTCAACATATTTCAGTTCAAAACAAAATCTCCAACACAAAAGTATCTGTGTGTGAAACCTACAATACTAGATTCCCTGCTTTGTTAAGATCTTAAGTAAATTAAACTGTACGGAGGGGAGAAAAAAACTTTCTGTTGACGCATGCTCAACAAAGAAACGAACGTGACTGTTAGTCTGTGCGGACTGAGCCCTTCTACCCTTTAGTCCCTCAACTCTTGAGCTCACTTCATTTATTGTACTGGCTCTGCGATAAAAAAGCGCACAATGACCCAAACCGGCTGCGCATCTGGCGCCGCCAATCATTAACCTGCGCAATCTTTTCATTGCTCAGCCCCAAAAGTTGCCCACTGGAGATTTTTTTTCTCTCTCTCAAATGTCACGACGACGTGACGGCTCGCGCTGTTGCACAACGCGCATCTGATCTAAGGTCCAAGGTATCACGGGCGGTTCGGTGCCCTGGGCTCTCTGTCGTTCGGCTGCAGAGGTGGCGACTGGTTTTGTTTGTCTGGAAGAAGAACCGCTTAGACTCACAGGTAAGATGTGCCTTTACTTTTGTTTTTGAAATGGAAAATTGTAAATTGTTATTATTCAAGCTATTATCATTTTTGGAATAATCTTATCATCTCTCTTTCAAGAAGGATATTGGCATTTATCATTAAAGAGGCTGTGCCTTGGTAGAGAGTTGTAAGCAAGTGTGTGAGCAAAGCCAGGGTGCACTTTAAAATACTTTAATAGCGTCCATAATCTGTCAGGATAAAAAATATGCATTATCAATATATTTCCAGATGTTATATTATTGTAGAATGACACAATGACAGCAATGACGTGTTTTTAGGATGCGCTTTAGGATTTTTTCCTTCTTTTGAGAAAAAAAAGAACCCGTTTACAGAAGCGGCAGTTGAAAGAATTGAATTCCCCTGTTATCTCAACACGCAAAGCAATTTTGCAAAGGTGGCTCGAGATTAATCGCCGGCATGTAACGGGACTTTTTATGGCTCCTTCTTTACGTTGTGTCTCCGGAACAAAAGGCAGATCTGCTGTTGTTGATGATGTTTTTGCCGTGTGTTTTTAATTATCAGCCGTTTCAGTACCTAGTGCTATTTAGTTTAAAATACTACAAACAGCAGAAACCTTCAATTACACTTTTGTATGTGTTTTCTCTGCAGTAACACGCGGGTTATTTAATGGATCATATACCTACATTATACTCATATGATAAAAGGTTAATTACATTCTTCATAAAATGCTTATTCCGTTGTTTGTTTTTTGTCCACGTCGGTCCACGTGTGTCTGTTTCCACTGTACTAACCAGTAGACTGTTTTTTTCATTTGCTCGTCCTCGTCAGATCTGAGACCATGGGAGAGTGGGGTTTTCTGTCGTCGCTGCTGGACAAGGTCCAGTCGCACTCCACCGTCATCGGGAAGGTCTGGCTCAGTGTGCTTTTCATCTTCAGGATCATGATCCTCGGAGCCGGAGCAGAGAAGGTCCGCGTCCGCGTGTTCGTAGTTTGTGTTTATAGCTTCATATGAACGACTTCCTCCGGGACTTTCGGGTGAAATAACACCCTCTGGTGACCTTAACGGAAGTCCGTCCACGTGCCCCTGAGAAACAAAAGCTGTGAAAACCAGAATGGTAGAATTTTATTTATAAAAAAAAAAATTGTGGGGGGGGTTATATTGAAACATATCAAGATCTTTATCTTCTTCGTATTAAAATAAGTGTTCATCCATCCGTCTGCCTATCTTGAAGAGTCAATGGTGCTGGAGACAATCCAACAATATGGTTCTACAAATTGACCTATTTGCTATATATTATATACTATATCTTTTTTTAAATTTAAAATTGGCTTATTACCAATTTAAATTTAGTTTGAAATTGTACAGTGTGGTTGTTCAATACTTCAGTCACTAGTTGCATGTATCAAAACGTCCTCTGTCCGCTGCGGATCCTGGACGATTCGTGCCATTGTACAAGCTGTTGTGAACTAATAATCATTTCCACGAACGTTACAGGTTTGGAGTGACGAACAGTCCAGTATGATTTGCAACACCAAACAGCCCGGCTGTAAGAACGTCTGCTACGACCACGCCTTCCCCATCTCGCACATTCGATTCTGGGTCCTGCAGATCATCTTTGTGTCGTCGCCGACGCTCATCTACCTGGGCCACGTCCTCCACGTCATCCACAAGGAGAACAAGCTGAGGGCGTACATGCAGAGCCACTCGAGTGAAATCGTCAAGAAGGCCAAGTACTCGGACGAGAAGGGCCACATCCAGATCAAGGGCAACCTGCTGGGAACCTACATGACCTCCATTCTTTTCAGGATCGTCCTGGAGGTGGCGTTCATCGTGGGGCAGTACTATCTGTACGGGTTCGTCATGGACCCGAGGATCGTGTGCTCGCGGGCCCCGTGTCCCTTCACTGTCGAGTGCTACATGTCTCGGCCCACCGAGAAGACCATCTTCATCATCTTCATGCTGGTGGTGTCCTGCGTCTCCCTGGCGTTCAACGTGGCGGAGATGTTCTACCTGGCGTGCGCCCGCTCGTCCAGGCGGAGGGCGAAAACGGTGCCCGCGGCCGCCTTCGCCATGCAACCGCGCTTCAACGGCGACAGTCTGATGAAGAACGAGAAGCTGAGCATCCATGACGCCAGTTACAGCACCGCTTGAGGACACACAGCGTTTTTTGCGCAACCATGGTGCAAAATGCAAACGGTCACGTAGCTGCCAAATGAGCAAAGAGGGCAAATAAAAATAGGGATAAATCCAAAATAGAGCATGGCAAGATTACACTAAGAGTTATTTATTTCCTGAAATTCCTGAATTTACCAATGGGTTTGTTGTGTTGTGTCCCAGTTTTGAATACTGTCGCCCCCCAAGTAGGAGATTGGTAATTGAATTACAGTTGTCTGACCTGTGACTAAATGAGCTGGATGTCAGAGGCACCGGATCCTATAACTTGCTTTACTGCCGACACCTTCGACTCTGTACCAGTTCGCATCGGCTATAGGCCATTGTGCAGCGAACTGTGTCTTCTAAAGAAATGTTATAAGGCTCTTTTAAAAAGCTTTTTTCGTTTCAAAATTGCAAAAAAAAAATTCAGGGATTGTTTTTTGAAAGTGTAAATATTTGAACTTGAAATGATTTGTTTGTTCTTTCAAGTTTTGTATTTTAATATCACTGTATGCACCTTGTATTTGTAACTGATTGATGAGTTCATTAAAGCACTGTGTCGCATATTTTGTGGAAACTCAATAATAGCGTTCCATATACCATACAGGACCAGGTCCAGATCAACCACGACTATACTCACGCGGGCCAAGTCTGGACTATATTGTCCCAGACGAGCTACGGACTCTTTAAACCATTATCTGATTTTTGAAACCTTAATTTTAGTTGTGAAAACACAACAAAAAAAATGTATTTACAGCTTTTGTGGAATTTGTGATTCCACTGCTTTCTCCCCCACATTTGACCACATTGAATCAGATCTAGACGGTAGTGGACGGCACCAGCTGTCAATCACGCTGTATCCACACTCAAATGCAGACGATGCTTTATTATCTATTCTACTATCTATCTACTATTCTAATAATTTACAAAATGAACACAAAGTTCTTCTTGAAACTGGAGAGTGATCCATAAACTCCTCAGGAAAATGTTTACTGAGGTTATAAATCAAGTGAGAAGTAGTCAGTTCCTCATAGACCTCTATAGAAACTGACTTCTTACAACCAGTGGAGTCGCCCTCTGCTGGCCATTCAAGAGAATAAGGGTTTCAGGCACTTCCGCATTGGCTTCACCTTACGGACCTGGTGACTACGTCCAGAAAAACATGTTTAAAAAAAAGGTTACGATTAATGGCGCAAATTCATACATTGCATACAAGTTAATGTTCCACAAACCCTTACCAGGGTGAACCCCACCCTAACCCTACCCTGTTCAACCCCCCAACCAGGATCGGCATCTTAACGTATGATGTAGCGCCATCTGGTGGCAACTACAAAAACTACTACTCTCCGGTAAGTACAGCGCTGAATCCTTAGAGATGTTAACACCAAATCAAATGTTCTTGGTAATTGCCAAGAATGACAATGCTTCAGGGATTGTAACATGAAGCTCTAATTAATGAAAGAGTTTGGAGGAGAAGTGGATGTAAAGTAAGTCTCAGTCCCACTGTTTCGGAGGGGACCACCGAAAAAACGTATTTTTTCGACACATTTTTAAATGCTTACTAAACAAAAAAATATCCGTTCTAATGACCGCTGATCACCATCTCCATAAGGTAACATACTAACTATGCATAAGTAACTCATAAAACCCCACTTCAAAATCACTGAACTATCCCTTCAAAGTATGATGGAGCTCCATCTAGTGGTACTGTCGGGTTAGTAACGTTTCTGAATCCTCAGGGATGCCAACGATAATCAAATGTTCGTGGTTAATGCCAAGAATAAAAACGCGTCATGGACGGTAACATAAAGTTCTGATTAATGAAAGACTTTAATTTGGAGTTTTCCCAGTCGGGAGCTCATATTTCCCATCATTCTGTCATGGCGTGAACGCCATGTATGGTGCGTTCACGTCATGACAGAATGATGGGAAATATGAGCATCTGCGCATCTGGAAGAGAACACAAGATGGCGCCGTTTACCTACGCAGGTGGTGAGTGGAGCTGATTCGTGTCCCGCCCCCGAACACTGCGATGAGCACCGGCCTCCTCCTCCGCCGCCTCCTCCTCCTCCTCCTCACAACAACAACAGCCGGCCGCCGCAGCCGCAGCCAGAGGAAAGATGGCCACCGCGACGGTCGCGGGGCCCGACGCCCACAGGATGGAGGAGAAGAAGTTCGAGTACTTCTCCTCCATCAGCTCCATGGCGAAGAAGATCATGCAGGAGCGCGAGAAGATCAAGGACAAGCACGGCGCGTCGTGGGGGAAGATGTCGCCGCAGGAGCAGGACTGCGCCATCGACAACTGGATGATGGACCCGCACATCCGAGCGCGGTACGCGATGCACCGGGTGGAGCGCGGCGACGAGGTGGCCTGCTACCCGAAGCTGCTCATCCAGACCGGCCAGAAGATCGTCCACTTCGGGGAGGAGGTAAAGTTCGACCGCGCGGGAGTCGGCGGCGGCGGCGTCGTCGTCGTCGTCGTCCACTGGTCCGACTAGCTTGTTTCAACCGTAGCTGCTAACTAGCCACGTAGCCGCGGAGATATGGAGTTAAACGTCACAGTGAATACAGGAAGTACAGCTTGCTTTTAGCCCGTTCGAATAGATTGACAGATGTAACAGAGAAACATTGAATTACTTATACAATAGTATACGACTGGGGAATAATTATTTTGGCCATAACAGTGACATTTCCCAGATATGTTGGTGCTCTTATTTTGAAAAATATTAGCAAACAAGCACGCACGTAATTAAAGGTATATTTCTGTTAAGGTGGTTCAAATATACATCTCTAAATGTGTTTATTTCTATCTATTAGGTGTACTGTAAGATAGGAGAATAATAATTTGGCCATAACAGTGGCATTTCCCAGATATTTTGGTGCTCTTATTTTGAAAAATGTTAGCGAAACATACACAAACAAACGTACATTTATATTTAAATAAAGTTGTATACATATATGCCTACATTTGTTTATATGTATTAGCTTCACTGTAAGATGGATAATAATGGCACGTCCCAGATATTTTGTTACTCTTAATTTGAAAAATAGCTGCAAAACATACACAGACACAGATTTCTGTGTATATTTGTATTAGGGCTACATGTGTGTTTTCTTTTCTTTATGTTAATTCTTACATTGTTATTACCTTTTTTTTTCTGCCTTTCTGGGCCACAACATTATGACCGCCCCTTCCTCGCCCGCTGTTCATCCAGCTCTGAGCCACAGAGGCCTGGGACTCTATAGGGGGCCCATGAAGGTTCCCTGTGGTATCTCGCACAACACTGTTAGCAGGCAGATACGTTCAAGTCCTGTAGGGTTGCGAGGTAAAACCGCCAGCAGGTCAGACTTGTTCCGGCACATGCCCCCCCCCCCCCCCCCCCCCCCCACATTGCCGGTTGTTGGTTTTTCCCACCACGACCCAGTCGTCTGGCCCTGGAAGTCTCTCGGGTCTTTAACACCTGCCAGCATCCAACATTTTAACTATGACAACCAACATCACGGTCCTCTGTATCACAGTTACTTGCTTAATCTGTGATGTCATTATGTTTTGGCTTATTTGGTGTATGATTGTCCCTTTTTTTCTCTCTGTGATTTTACACTCAAACTTAGTTTACCTGCTGTACATATCGAGTTCATGATACAGTTTTTAAAGGAAGACCCTGAGTCTAGTTTGTACATTGAAACCATGTGTGTGTGTGTGTGTGTCTGTTTAGGATATTACCTGGCAAGATGAGCACTCTGCCCCCTTCTCATGGGAAACCAAGGTAAAGACAGGAAAAAATTGTGATGTCAGACAGAATATTGAAATGTCCCATTATTGTAAAATAATGCAGTTATTATTTTTGTTAAAAGCCAAATTAGCTTTCTTGAAATATCTGTAATTACATACTCACTAATACATAATCAATTTTTTGTAAAGATATGTACTGTTGTATCATTTATTTATTTCCCGTGCTTCAGAGTCAGCTGGATTTCAGCTTGACGTCAGGCGCTGCAGACCAGGGGATCTCTGTCTCGCAGGCAGAATCAAAGTCCGCAAAGGCTCCTCATTCCAACCAGATAGGAACCAAGGTATGTGATTAGCGGTTTGTTACTGGAAGGACCCATGTGTTACGGCATTTTGAAAATATTTAGGAGAGTATAATTAAGCGAGTTATCGTGTGACCACCGTGCAGGTGTCTGTCAGCGAGGCCCGCAGGCCGGAGGAAGAGTCGTCCTTCTGGAAGATCAGCGCTGAGAGGTCCAGGCTGGAGGGGGAGCAGGCGGACTTCCAGTCGCTGACGCCCAGTCAGATCAAATCCCTCGAGAAAGGAGAGAAACCCCTCCCCTCCTACCTCCGACAGGTAAACACTTGAAGTGTACTTGTGTTTTCTACGTCGATACGAGAAGCCTAAAAAATACTGTCAACAACTACAGAACCCCTCTTCTTGATCAGTATCTGGACAACATTAAAAAAAACATTTTCATTTGTGTTTATCGACATTTTGACCTTGTGTTATCCTAAACATATATATTTATAACACACAAAATCTTAGACACTGAAACTGCAAGTTCATATCTCCACAGGAGACCTCCGTCACCTCCAAAGAGCCTGAGGCAGCAGAGTCCCTCCCTCCGGCTCCCGTCAAACCCCCAAAGCAGAGGGCACCCAGGCCTCCCGCCCCGCAGCCCCCTGCCCAGCCCACTGCCCAGCCCACTGCGGTCAGCGCGACGCCGGCCTCCATCTCCATCACGCCCAACCCTCCCCCGCCCGTCAGAGTGTCCTCGACGTCGGCGGGCTGGGAGCGGTCTCAGAGCACCTTGCCGTCCGTCGGCAGCACCGTGGATGAAGTGTTCTCCTCAGGTATGATGTCGAAGCCCGCCATTATGATGTCGAAGCCCCCCAACATGAAGCCGAAGACCCCCAACATCCCCGCCGGGGTGGCGAAGGAGAGAGAGGACGGAGGTTCACCAAACCCTGACGGCAACCCCACATTTTGCCAGGTGAGCTACGCAGCAGATGGAGGAAGGTTTCAGAGGGAAACGAGCACAGTTTCTAACATTTTCTTTGGATATTAGATGGATTAGATATTATTGGATACTTATAAAATCTCATTTCATATGTCTGCATGGAAAAGGATCAGGATGTGGGCAGACGTGTAGCATGCTTTAAGACCAAGCTCAGCATATTGTTTAGACTAATATTTACAGGCCCACTATAGCAACGGTTATTTTCACATTTGAGCTTCGGTCCGTTTTTTTTTTCACGCTGAAATTAAAGCTGTAAATAGTTGGTCAGTAGGTATTTATTGTGGCCGACTCCAGAGAGAGAGACATCTTGTATTGTAATATTACAAGTGCTGGTTATTATGTGTCCGCTCAATTGCTCTTTCAGCAAGAGCCAAAAAACACAGTGGGACTCAAACTCCCTGTTATTACCAGATAATCTTGCACATTTGTAGCGATGACTTAACACGGATCAGATCATGGGATTTATACCACAAGCAGCCTGTTTAATCTCTTCACCAGAGTCGGACCAACAGCTCCAACACGAGTCCAGACAAACCAAACAACAGGGGAAACATCCCAGAATGAACTTGAACGGCAGAAAAACTTTGATGGATTCCATCATCCAAACTGACTGTCTTCTTTTCTTCTTTCTTTTTTCACTTCTCCTCAGTTCAACACGAGCAACAACGTCCTGAAGACCGGATTCGACTTCCTAGACAACTGGTAAACCACAGCCGAGACCAGCCACCGCTCTGAATGAGTCATCATCATCATCATCGTCGTCGTCGTCGTCGTCATCATCACAGCTTCTAAAGAGAAAGGACCACACTGCCATGACTACAGACATACACATTGAGAAAAAACACCGCTCTTTGAAATTTGACCACGTAACGTTCTTGTAATTTATCTTCAGTGGCTTGTTAAGACATTATCTCACTGCCTGTGCTGGTGTTTTCCCTTCCCCCTCCACTAGAAGAGCTCCCTCTCCTCTCTGACAAGGTTCGCCAAACGACCCCTGTCGACTGAACGTAGTAGTAGTCGGCAGGGGTCGGCAGTGTTCCCCACTGCGCATTCACACTGTGATCAACTCGGTTAAAGGTTAGCGTGAATGGGAACCACGAACTATGATCCATTTACACTTCGCTTTGCACGATGGGTTACGTTAAATATTTTTTTAAAAGCTCTAAATCTAAGTCGATAAGTAGCTAGCACAGCCGTTATTGTTGTAACCAGGAAGTGAAAGTGCTTAAGTTGATCTTCCTCTGGGATTTTTTTTGCAACCGTCAGGTACGTTGATCCGCTTTTTGTGCGTCCGAGGTTTAAATTTATAGTGTTTTATTTCACTTCTGGATTTGAGAGATATGAACTGTTCATGCTGCTACATGGTACTACATTCTAATGGTCAAAGGTTTAATTAGTCCGTACATACCCGACTCAAACCTGTCCCTCATGTTGCTCGTCGTGTGAATGCACAGTGACTCCTCTGCCCTTCACTTGTAGCTTTTAGACGCTAATCCAGGAAGTACGAACAATTTTATACCGCGGGAGCATTGAAAAATGATCACCTGTGCAAACTGCAAACACTAAAACACCCTCATCCGTTTATTTGTTTTTTTCATTTTTTGGTTGTGATGATTTTGCTCTCTGATGTGCTTTTATTTATACCTATATATATATATATATTCCTATAAACCATAGAGTTTTAGCGTTGGAGTATAGTGCTCAGTGCTGCGGTCCTGGCCCACGCAGTGCCATTACGACACAGTGTTTTCCTACAGGTCATGGAATTCCATGGAGTACCGTCGAAGCTAGAAAGATTGATGATTGAATCATTGGAATTATTTTTCCAGCTTCGATGCGTTCAGTGGAAACCAGATCGACGCCTACCTGGCAATGAAGAA